>NT_177349.1:970655-1065803 GCF_000188095.3 Bombus impatiens | reverse complement strand
CGTCACCGACGACGACGACGACGACGATTACGACGACTACGACGACGACCGGCTCCAGAGATTCCATGGTGGCTCTTTTGTGGACCATTAAAAGGGCTGAGAGAGAGCCTTTTAGAAAGGCCTGGCCGCAATAAATGACGGATGCCCCGATCTCGCACAATGCACCAACCGCACGAATTCAGACGGCACCGCGACACGCCGGAAGTGGACACTTTTTCCCTGCTTCCGACCGCCCCGTTTTGTTCGAACGAGATGGTGGTTTTACTCTAGCTCGTGGATTTTTCAACGCGGAAATTGGAGATTGAGGTTATTAACCCGTTCATAATGAAACGAGGAGAAATTAAAAACGGGTGATATAGAGAGTAATTGTTTATTTGGATTACCGACGCGTTCAGTGTAATAAAGTGGCGAAAGATTTGAAACTCGTTATATTAAAAACAAATACATTTAACGTTTAGTTAATTAATAGCTTATAGAATGTACCACGTCAAGCGTGCGAACAGTTAATACTTACTATATATATAATTATTACGCGTATGTATTACGTAAATGTTACATTAGCAGTTACGTATAATGACATCGGAAGAATAAAATTTCTAATATTATAATATCTTCGACAGTATACTGAAGTCTCTTTGAGGACATTATAGAGGGATTAGTTCAATCATAGTGTTGATTCAATATTAAATGTTTGCAAATTTGATGATCAATCACAGTAGCTATATAAAAATAATAACAAACGAAGAGAGCTTGAATAGTTTATTCTGCTAATTATTTCTTTGCATAAATAAACTAAGAAGCTTCAAATAAAAATTATTGTGTTTTGCTGGGTAAATGTTAAAAGAGTTAATAAAAATACACTGTGCTCACGAAGGCGGGTTTCTACTAATAAAACAGACTCCCTAATCCGCTTGATCGGTCGTACCGATTTAAGCCGACTCTTCGAACCATGGAACGTGATTGAAGCAATATTTTTTCGGTGTGCGATTCGCGACGGCCAGATTGTCATGATACGGTTTTAAAGTCAGCCGGGAAAGAAAATATTGATCATCGTTCCACAAATTAAAGAGGATACAGAGTGTGGAGAAATAATCGGCAGAACGGCAAAAAAATGATCAAGCGAAACGTGCCTCAAAAAGAGTAGCATGATGGTGCGGTTTTTCGAATGGATTTAAATTAATCGAACAAAAAAGAAAGAAGAGAAGGGGAAAGCTCTTTCGAGCATGTAGCGTGTGTTCGTCCAAATTGCCACATAACAGCGCATGGGGAGAGAAAGAATGATAAATCTTGATTGTACAAGCAGTGAAAAAAATCGAGCTACTGTCGTTAATTCAAGCAAAACGGTGAGCGCGTGCCTCACGTTTTCATGAGCGTTTCGTAAGCGAAGAGACCGGTCCTATCGATCGCAGTGATCTACGAGAGTATCTCGATTGTAGTTATAAAATCGTGGTGTTGACAGCGAATTACGTAATTGAGAATGAATGATGAAGATAATGATGGTTCATAAAATAAGATAAAAGACGGTTCAAAAAATTTGGGACAGATCGATGAATCGTTTATTTGATTCTTAAAAAAAATTGGACGAAATTTTATTTTAGTTAGTGGAATGGTTATTTTTATATTGTGATATGCATTATATGTCGCTGATACTCATTTTCGAAGACAATTTAGCTGATGGCTATTGATAGCAGAGACTGGAAGAATATGTTCTGTGTTCTCCACGTGAAAAACAGAAAGTACGTAAGTTCAAAAAATATAGTGTCTCTTCAAGTCCATTTGTGTATTTTCGTCGAGCATTAGATTCGTGGCGATTCGATGGACAAAAAAAAGAGATTCGTACGAATGACAGAAAACGAGTGAAGGCAAATGGTCAGAAACATGTCCGGGGCTAAAACGTAGGATAAAGTCGTACGTGGAGGGTAAACGTCGACGGCGATGCGCTAAAAGCGGCTGTAAGTGCTCCACGGAAATTCATCGTTCCAGCATAAGGGACCGGTAACTCGATGGTCGTGTCGCTGTGAATGATGTAATGGCGATGATAAAATTCGTTTTCACTCTTCACCGGCGACACTGGTGAGTCGATGGAACCAATGGTCACGAGTCCTGTTTACTTAGTGCTCTCTTGTCACATTGCCGACGCAAATTTCCAAGAGATAAGGAAACAAATTTCACTGTAATCCTACTTTTAGCATCTCCTAACTTCTCTCATACATTTTCCTTTCTACAGAAATAAATCTATTTTCCGAGAAAATTGGAATGAAATAAGGAATGGGAAGATTAACCTTCTATACTGTTCCCATTAAAAACATTTTCCAAAAACGTTTTTATATTTCCACAGGGGGAAACTTCAATTTCTTAAGGATACAAATAATAATTGTTCTTTAATTTTCGTTATACTTTTCTCTACAAAGATTTATATTTATTATCCGGGAAAATCAATGAAATATCTACGAGATTAAAGATGAAACATCGCTATCTGAAGGAAAAATATTTTACGAATATCCTTAAAATTCTGTTTCCATAAATATTTCCAGATTTTCAGTTTGCAGAAAAAATTTCCATTTCTCTAAAAATCAAGCAGGTTAGTTCTTTTCGTGACATCTGAAAACCCATCCGTTAATTTCCTTCATAAATTTTTCGCGTGGAAATAAATTCTACCTTTTGATAAAATTGCTAAAATAAGGAATCGAGAGATCAAGCTTACACTCTATTTTCAAGGAAAACATCCTAGGAATATTCTTATTTTATTTCTTCACATTCAGAAAGAAAAATTCTCACTTCTAAAAATTATACAACTGACCAATTCTAGTTATAACATCTGCATAAAACAGATCTTCTAACTTTTCACATATTTTTGCACAGAAATAACTTTCCTCTGCCGAAACGTAAGACATTCGAATCTCGGTTTCAACAATTAAATATTTTCATTATCAATTCATTAAACACTACCCTAAGAACTTTATTTCCAAATAACTTCAAAGAAAACTTCCAATTAGTCAAATACATGCAACCAACTATATTATAACACCTATATTATCTATCAATAACATCTATGTCTCTACAAAAATAACCGTATTACCTTCTTCCAAATAAAACAAAAACTAAATCTCATAGTCCCAAAATTAAATACTTCCATTAGGAACATTCTACGGACGTTTTCCTCACAAACAAAGATCCCGTTCCTCAAAAGCATAAAATCATCCATTCCTCTTTACAAAACTCGCTTAATCCGTATCGAGACGCATTGTACCTTTGAAAAGTCAAATAAAACTGTTCGAATTCACCCTGTCAACGTCTCTCCGCTAATTACTACTGCGTTTCCGACGTCGTGCAACATTATTCTCTCGTGCAACGGGATGTTCGTCGTGATTCATCTCGCGAAATATCTGTGGAACCGGTGATCCCAGCCGTCGACAGGGAACGGCGATCTCTCTGGCTTGGTTGCCAAAGGGCAGACTCTCCCGACGTAATTCCGCGTTGCGTAACACACGATCGGGGGCACGGCCGTGCGAGAGCGCGCCGCGCTGTCTGCACCGACGAGACTGCAAGGCGGCACCGCGATGCACTTGTTGCAACAATATGCCGAGGCTTATCCACCGCCGGCTAAGTGCATCCAGTGATTCATACTGGCCGCCTGTGCAATACCAGCCGTGTGTACGCGCCTATCCATGCGACTGCGTGTGTGTATTGTTTGCATGTACATACAGTTACGCGCGTTCGCTTTTTTATGCGTACGAGTTACGCGCGCGAATCAGCATCTGGTTGAGCCGGCGGCAGATCGTGAGGATGTTTTAATGTTTCTTCGAACGGTATACGAGGAATGAGAATAAAAGGCTGTGGATGGAAGACGCAAGAAGAGCTAGGGACAACGAAGTGTGTGCGAAGAGGGTGGTTTATAGGTGGAAGATTGATGGAATCGTAAGACGGTTGTATGACTATTTTGAGGATTGTATGAAGCTTCTTTGGTAATTGGGAAGATCGGTTTGTGGTGTGGTTGGGGAGCTTGAAATAGATTTTGCCTGGAGCGGATGAGAGATCGTTGAAATATATTTGTGGGAATTAACCCGTGTGTGACCAGTCTCTGGTCATGGGGTGACATAATGCACATACTGTACACACATACATTGCACGGTTAACATGATTCACTGGTGTCTAATTTACATCGTAAAATGACAAATGGCAAAAGAATTAGCAAATACGAGATTATAACATTGGATTACGTGTTCATTGTTCGAATGTATATTACAAGTGTATAAAATGTGTTTCTGGAGTTACAGTTAATTTCCCTCGAGCTATTTTCTACGATAATTCGCATTATTGTTTGTTCATAGTACAATCACTCATCCAATTGATTTATAAAAGAAAGAAATTAATATTTGCAAAACGATTTTCAAAGTTTTGTTGATTATGTAAACGGTTAAAAATAGAATGAGATATAAAGTGCTCAAATGATTCCTTCCAATTAATTTGTTTTCCTCAAGCAAGAAAGTATACTACAGAATATTTTTCGCTTAAAGACCTACGAATTCTATCATAAATATATAAATCAATAATATATTCCCATCTGAAAGCAATTCTCGCTAGTTATATACGTTTACAACACGCTATGTAATCTTCTAGACCGGAATTATCGTAATTAACTAAAACTGAAATCCTCTTTTCGTTAACGTTGCTTAGTAGATACACAAGTAAATACACACGAAATTCGTGTAACGATTTGCAGACAAACTCGTAAAATCAGATTCCGTAACGACGGCGTCAACGTCGTCTGTCTTACGCACGATCTTCATCTATCATTCATCTTCCCTTCGTTGACGAGATTCCAAATGCAACTCGAAATGTGCGCAAACAGTTGCGACGATGTTGCAGGTTGCCAACGCAGGCTACCGTTGTATCAGCGAATGCAGCGATTATGTGCACTGAGGTGTTTATGGGAGCAGTGAACTCCTCGGGAAATCCCGGTAATCCTTTTCTCTATTCCTTGTCGTCATTCAACGACTACTTACTTACGTTTCCGTTCTTGCTCGCTGTCAGAGACACGCGCGACTATATACGTGAATTGATCTGCCTCTGCATTGTCAACCTGAGCGTAACCTTAACAATAGCGCTCTTCCTTGTTCCACGAATTTTTCCATGTTTTTCCTGACGCAGACTGTTTATCTTTTTCCTCAGAAACTTACTTTTTTCTATATTTTCACGGTATAGTTTCGTTTATTGTTTAATTTCATCGATTATGCTTTTGTACTGTAGAAAGTTGTTCTTGTTATATGGTGTTATTTAGTATTAATGATACTATATATATTATATAATATACTATATATATTATATAGTATTATTGATATAATATTATTATTTATATTACTATAGATTTATAGTGAGAGTGAAATAATTTTATCATTGAAAAATTACTGGATAAATGTTTAAATTACCAAATTATTCAAACTTCTAAACATCCGAACTTAATATTCAAATATGCAAGTTTTCGGAAACTTAAATATTTCCAAACATTTAAATATATTTCCAGATATTGAGATGTTTAAGTACTCAGATTTTTAAATGTTTAAATCCTTATTTTTCGAATTTTCAAATTGCGAAATGTTTGAATCTATGAGTTTCAGAATATTGATTTTCCAATTTTTTTTTATTTGTGTCATCGCTACACTAGCAGTGGAAAACACCAATTTAAAATTCTAAAATTTCTAAAATCTTAGAAATAAAATTAATTCTCAGAATTAACAATGATTCATAAACACAGTAAATTCTCTTATCAAACTAAAAAGAATTCAACGTACCATTCGCCATTCACAACGAAGGACCTGTCTATTGATTTCACATTTGACCCTTTTATCCACATTTCCCATAGCTCAAATTTTATCTACATGTGTCTACAGTCCATTCTTTCCACCGATTGATCATTTTACCCAGGCACTTGCATTTCGTGGTTACTTCTTCCCTGGTTCTAGCTGGACTGGTTTCCTTGTTGAATTCTCAGTTCTGATCCGGTAAGTTCTTGCTTCCTACGCGCGACCACATGAAGACGTTCTATTCAGGGAACTCCTGTCGCAGCAAAACTTCCCCTCGTGAATCTAGGTTTATGGGTACAACGCTGCCGCCAGATATTTCCGAAAGAGAATATATCGATCGATGGGATAAACCGTGTTTTGTACCTCTACGGCCGTGCCACGTTATATCAACTATCAGCGATTCGGATTCGGTTGACTTTTGTTAACTGTCAGCCTGTTTCACTTCGAATAATGTATTTTGATAAGTTTTTCGACAACTTCGTGGAAAGGTAATAAAGTAGTTCGGTTGAAAGATCGATCATTTTTTATTTAAGATAAAATTGGATTGAAGTTTCCGCAGTTTGTCCGCTTTAAAGTCGATAGATACACATTGATAACCATTGTTTTACTAAAATCATGAACGATGCACCACGCTGTAGGTTTTGTTTCATGCATATGCCAAAGTATTTGATGACCGATATTGATAGAGTGGTACGTGGCTAATTAATTCAGCACATCTAGACAAATTAATTGTTCGGGTAAAGTTGTATGATTAAAATATCTCAATTTGCATGCTCAATTGGTATTTGCACCGGTTCGTAAAATTTTAGGAGAATTTGAACAAATTAAATGATTTTTAATATCTTTAGAAAATCATCAGACACAAAATTGAAACAATAAATTCACGTGTCTGAATAACAATCTTATCATATTTTTCTCAAATCTATGACATTATTTAACGATAAAGAAGTAAAAGCGTACAACTGTGTCAAAAATAATAAAAGATGCGATATAGTTAACCAGAAATACTATGTACATATATAGAATGTAGATCCATAGAGTAATTTGGGCAAACGTACCAACCCTTTTTCTGTCTACTTATTTTACTTATATATATACATACGCATACACGAATTGTATCTCTTCATCTATGTTATGCTTCTTCTATTCTCTCAACTGTACCTCTTCGTCAACTCACGGGCCAATTTTTCATCATTCTTCTGACAAAGTGTATTTCTTTAGTCCACGATTTTCGCGAATCCGCTCGTGCACGATTATGCTCTTCTGTCAGACAATTTCCTTGGTGGGAAAGATGGCAGGCACGCAGGTACGCCAAGGAATTCCATCGAAAGGTATTCTTCGCATTGCAAAATTCCTGCGTGCATCGAAATCTAGACGCGTGCAGCGAAATGTCGATTTATAAGAGGAAAAACCCACGGCGGTAAATTTTTCGTAAGAGAAAGAGAGTAAGTTGTTTCTACAACTTTTTCTTTTTTTTTTTTCTTCTTCACCAGGGAATAAGATATTCGACCGACGTGAAGTCTATTACGAGAGAAACACGTAAGCAAGCACGGCTATATTTTCACGTAGGCTCTGAGACCGAAATACCATCGAGGGATATAAATTATATCTGTTAGAGATACACGCGTTACGCGGTTAAGGAATAGTTGAAATGTGCCGGCGCGGTTTCTTAAGTCGTCGACGTTAATTTACGCGTGCAAGTCGTTGGAACGTGGAAATGTTTCGGTAGAACTTTCACCGACAGTTTAATGTTGTGAAAGAGATATTTACTTTATCTCGTGTATTTGCTTAATTCATAGGCGTACATTTATACTTGTTCTACGTGCATGCATACCGAACTGAGAAGTGAGCTTCAATTAGGTTGCTTTGGCTCTACCATCGTCCTATTGACTTGCCAGTATTTAATCGTTTAATCTAAAACCAAAAGATACATAGACGGAAGTTTGACGAGACTATGGTTCATTCCGATTATTCAATGTTTACAAAGCCTTATTAAATTATATGTAGAATGATTCATATGGCCCATCATATTTCACATTCTAATTTTCGACTTTTCATTTTTCATCGCGGAATATATATATGTCGGAGATGAGGGGACATCGGGGCCTTTCTTTTGGAATTTTTGGGAAGATCCCAATACTTTAGTCTAGAATATTTATTATAGCTGTACTTAAATGATAAAACTTAGAAATAGTTGTTATGATTCAATCCTATTATGTTTGCCCGAGATTTGTGACGGTGGGCTCGAGGTGACACAACTCGTCGCCGAACGTAGCCACGGTCATGGGATGAACGATTTTACCTAACAGAGAAGTGCCAATATTGTGGAACACACGTTCTATTAACAATCAAACCCCGGGCAGGAGCAACGTCAGCTCTACGCGGGTCTGCATAGCGACGGCGGCTGGAATTTTGTTGATATCCCCGGCCAATATGCAACGAACAAACACGATCGTAAGGAGAGGAAAATTTCCATCGGTCTTTTATTCTTGCGATCACCTTGGAAAGTTTGCACATCGTCTTTACGTGTATTATTATACCGAGCGTCATAGCAAACGTTACTTTGTGCTTTAAAATATATTCTACGTTTAACAAAGAGTTGCCCCGTTGATCGTGGTTTCGTTATTGAACCTAAGAACATTATCACTAATATCTCGAGTGTTTAATCACCACGGTTATTTGTGGTGATTAAACAACCCATTTCTTAAAGTGTCGCTAAATAACAAAATAATCATATCGCCTATCATATTCACCACTGTTTCTTTTCTAAAATATACAACGAGATGGGAAGCTTATAGAACGATGGCTTTCTGGGATGATTATATAGCACATAAATCTTGTGAAATCATAGAACAACCAAATAATGCATCATATCTTCACTTTCACTTTACCAAAATAAGCAAAATGCTTCTGAAAATTATAATTCGCTTAGTTTTTCAAAAATCATATAATATCATATATACTCATATATACATATAATATCATATATAATATCATATTACTATTATACATTCATCTTTTCCAAATCTACCTCAACTACATAAAAATTTATCTTTATTTTGTTAAATCCCTCGCAAAGATTAAAAACTTTCCCGATATTATGATTGGTTTCGAGTTTCCAATTTCTAAACTGTAGCTCATCATATCCACACCTACTTTCCTCCAAAACAAGCGAAACGTTAAAAGAACTTACGAAATACTGGACCAAAATGATCAAATTAGCTGGCGCGTGAATTTCTCGAAAGTTTCACTAATCGGGACCCCGTACGATCGGTGACGCGGCGGGACAGTTTCTCCTGCGGAGAACACGAGGAACTTTCGAACGAAGTCTGGGCACGTCGAAAAGTTGGGTCGATCGACGTATGGCTGGTTGACGATTCGACGTTTAATTGATTGTAATTACCGCATACCGAGATAAATAGTTAGCGTTCACCTTGTGCGCGGCTGGCACGGTGAACGTGGCCGGAGGTCGCCGATATCGATTCGTGGCAATCGGAAAACATAATTCGTCGACTAATGAGGCCGACTTGGCTCGTGTTCCATCGAAGGACGATCAGTGAATAGGAAGAGAAGGGCGCAACCGAGTCGTCGTTGCGGTGGTCCGACACAGATTCAATAAAATCGTAAAAATACGGTACAGCCAGCTGTTCAATAAAGGACAATCGATCGATGGCAACGTCCAGGATGATTATTTCGATGACTATTAGTAGAATCGACTCGGGATCAGTATTCGGGAAAGCGACTACCTTTGCGATTCGTTTTCATGCCAACAGTGAAATTGCGTCGCCTTTTAAGGACAAAAACGGACAGAAGCTTCGAATCTTAATACTCGATCTTGCTATTTGTTGCGTGAAATTGAATGCGAAGGTTGTCTTTGGCCGCTGCTTTTATCATGGAGACAGATACGTACAGGATGTTCCTAAAATGGTAATCTTTGAAGGTTTAAAACTGCGTCACTGAAAGTTGTAATGCGTCGAACAAGATTTAATGAACGGGCTCGTAAACTTCTTTCTCTTGCAAGTATAATGGTTTCTGATATTAATACAAGGACATAATTCGTGGTTTAATAAGAAAATTATATCTTGTATCCATAAAGGTATATAGAATAGGTCGTATTTTATTATGGATACAAATTGCTAATTACAAGAAACATTAAATATAATTGAAAAGGCATTTTAAGTAACCTTCGTTACTCTACCCGTACATAGAGGAATCATCGCTGAATTAAAATTTCAAATAAAACAGCGAAGTCCACAAATCTAAATTTTAAATCCGCACGTTTCCATCGATCGCAAATTCTGCATGACATTGTTGAATTTTCGGATATCATTTTGAAATCAACCTATATAACACAGTTTTCCAATTATTTTCTAAAGTTATGAATCAGATGTCGATCACGGTTTCCCTATCAGAGTGCCATATATAACGCCAAGATAAATATCCCAAGGGGTAGATTTTTGCCGTGCGTTTTACCTCCGATCACACCTATACGTCTCTAAATCATACCACATCGTTGCCCAGTTCTAAATCATCGTCGATTCGAGCAAACTGAGCAACGCTGTCAGCCAGTTTAATCTGATCTGGTGGCCACCGCGATTTATATTTTAATCAGCGAACTTCGGCCCCGCCCCACACCACACGCCGATTAAATCGCCTGTGCAAATTATTGTCCGACGTATTACCACCTGCTACGTCAACTGATTCCTGGTAAATATTCGATCTGTGCTGCCCATTTGGAGCTCTCGGTTCAGATTCGACGATTTTCATAGACAAATTCGATAGCGACACTTTGGCTGATCTAACGATATAATATGAGATGCGAATGTTTATTGTTGAATTAACAGTCATGAACATGGAATCCAAATTCATCATGTTACTAGAAACTCAGTCTCTTTCTTTTTTTCGTTTCTACTTTCTCATTATTTATTTTTTTAAGGAAAACTTCTGGGAGCTTAATTATAGGTACGTGAATTATAATTGGCAAGCTTGCTTTCTTAGGATAACATCTAGGACCTTAAATAATAAAATACACAAAACGTCTTACGAAATTACGTATATATAAAACGAGTTTATAACAAGAACTATCAAAGATCAGAATATAATTCATGGATATAAAATAGAAAGAAGAAGAAGGTTAGTATAAATGTATAAATAAAAATCCATACATCACACATGGTTTTTCTTTACTGAAAAATAATTCTCGTACTGGAAAGATTTATTATCCTTGGAATTATTAGAGATATTAAATGTTATAACAATACTTCAGGTATAAACTGGGAAGCATTTTATGACCCAATTAAAACAGGTTACCTCTTATTTAATATTTCGAATTTAATTTCTGTTATCGGAATAACTTTAATAACCATCCAAATATTTCCAATAATTTACACAAGGAGGACGAAATTGTGGCAATAGCAGTAGAAATTGCAACGAAACTTTCTGTCGTAATGTTTTATCGCTGAATGAGAGTGTTTGAATGAAATAGCGAGCGATTATTTAAAAGAATGACGCGATCATCTAGTGCAATGTGATCACAAACGTTAATTGGGCTCTTTTTTCGTGGCTATGAATAAGTATCATGGATTACGTCAAGCGCCATGATATAAATAGTTTCACGGACAAATATAGAATTCTGCATGCCTCGAACGATTCGTACTGAGGTGTGACATCCGTGAAAGCAACGTGAACAGCATCGATGTGAGACTTCGCTTCCTACCGACTTCGTGGTACATCGATAACCAGTAATGAGTTACAGTTAAGTTAACGTAGTTAACTATTTCTCTCTTAACGCTTAATCGCGATCACTTTCATTTGGATCGCTTGTTACGCTTATATCCTCTCGACACACACGCTGCTTCTCACCAGCTTCGCGAGTGAAACTAGACTCACAAGCAGTTATTAAGAAATGGCCTAAAATTTAAGGCTGCACCAAGTAACCAATTCAAAATAATCACCCTATATCGATCACGATTATCGTTTTGCTGAATATTTTATTATTAATTCCAGAAATTTCTCGTTTTTTTCAACACAATCGAACCTCAATTCTTCTATCGACGACTTTCGCAATGTACACTTCATATTATCAACAAATTAGAATCCTGCAATTTCTCTCACTATTCCTACACAATCATACCAAGCGATCAACTCAAAATAAACTTACATCATACACAACTACTGTTTCCCCGAATCATGAAATTATTGGTTTAATCAACAAATTATCCAGAAATTCTCAATGTGATCTCGATCTTTCACTCGATCGTCTGCTTTTCCAACCTGCAATACGCATTATCAACAAACTAAAACTTACTGATCGTACATTGTTCTTCAAAATAATCACTTCGTATCATTCAAGAATACCGTTTCACCGAATCCTCGAATCATTAATTCCAAAACTCGATTCTTCTATCATCTACGATCCATTTGAAGCTATATACACATTTACACTTTTCGATAGCGCAGAGAGTATTATAAGCTTGATAACGAGCTATACCTACTGATCGCAATTGAGCGTGAAGTCGTGCGGCGGACGGTTTCTCGTCTTATCTCGCGGTTTGCACGGTATCTCTACGAGCGAAAACGGCGCGGCGAGAAAAGAACGGAAAATAATAAGAGGAAGTTTTGCAATAAATCGAACAACGGTTCCGCCTGGACCGGAAGCGGATCGCGCTCGAAGGAACTCGTGAAAATAAATTTCTAGTCCGGCGGCGATCGAGGTGAACATCGAACGGGCAACCGGTGAATTTCAGCGGGAGGCGACGTGTCCGGGCCTAGATTTACTGCTTGCCTTCCAGGAAAATAATCGACATTATCGATGCGCATTGCCCCGGTTCGGCGTGGCTGGCAACGTGTTTCGTGTCATCGTTGGCCCGATGGTGAAAATCCGCGGCTCCCAGTTCCGATGGAGAAATAAACGATTCGTTACTAGATAGCAGAGAACGCGAAGATGCTAAATTTGTCCACGATCTATAAATTCCTCTCTCCGTTCTTGGAGCTGCGAGATACCATCGTCAAGAAGCGATATGTACGATCGTTTTGACCAGCTTAGTTATGTTAGTTGAATACGTATGAAGAGATTTTTGGTGGTGTAAAATCCTAGTAAAGAAATGATACTTTATAATTTAAATATTTTTCTGGTTGAAAGTTTCTATGTGTTCAGTTATATGTATCATATAACCTGGAGTGAGATATTTTTGGTGATTTAGAATTTCAGTTAGAAGAAGAGACTTGGTATTTGTATTGTATTGTGAAGGAAAATTGAAATATTTTGTTGGGTGACAAGAATGTATCATATCACCGTATTCTATTACATTTAGTATTTACATTAAGGAAGATTAAAATCATCATTTGTCTTTTTATCTTAAATCTGATAATTAAGTCGTACCGTGATTATAAAATCGTGACATCACATTATATCAAATATAATCCTTGTGTATGGCGATTTATATGCGAAACTGAAGATTCGGGGGAAGACGAACAGTTGGAAGTGCAGGATAAGGTTCTTACGCAGACTCAAGTTATACAATGCAACGAGTAAATTTCAATTACGCTAAAACCATCCATTAATCATCTAACTTCCGTTCTACCGCGGAGAGTGAGTGGTCGTCATGAAATTCGGAGATAGTAATTAAGTCATCCAAAGGGCGCACAGACCAAGAACACCGACGGGCCGGTGTTCGTGGCTTTGTACTTCCGGCCGGCTTCTCCTGGCCAGGTCAGTGATAAATGGATCGTGGGCACATCCTCTTCCTTATGGTATTCGGTGAACAAGGAGCGTCAGCAACAGCGGCTGAGCCAAGATATAAGATCCAGCCAACTAGATATGCTCGATTGGTTCTGGCCACGATTGGCCCTCGCGCCTCGTCCCGAAACCGTCCTGTCGAAGACGTCGATTTCAACCAGCGAAGATTTTTAATAAAACATCCCGTACGTCACCTCCTGCTACTTCGAAACTTTCTTTTCAGTGATATCTTGCCAAGGAAATCGTTCACCTAGGTCGAAACGTGACCATCTCCATTTTTGGAGAAGTTGGAGAAACTTCGTTCGAGGAATTGATTTATGGGAAATTTCTTTAACAAAGGTACTGAATTCTAGGAGTTAATATTAGTACCAAATTATGGATGTTTGATGAACTGAAATCTAAATAAAAATTTATTTTGTGTTCTAAACATTATGAATACGTTACTTCGAATATCTTAGACACATTCACGCATTATGTGTACGGAATGTGCACAAAGGAATAAATACCTATAAGTTATTATAAACAGGGTGGATATTATTGATAAATCTGGATGTATTTGGAGTAATTTCAGAAGACCTAACAAATTCCTGAAGAAGAAGAAACTATACAAATCACCAATACTTTTCATCTAAAAGTCAACATCCAATCGATCGCTACGCGTTAACTCAATGTAACTCTTAAGCACCGAAGTTTAATAGAGTTTTAGGAAAACAATGGAAGACACAAAATCCCGACACCCTACCAGAAGCTCGAATCTCGTTCCATCAACCTCCCGTCTCGGTCCATGCATTTTGCCTGCTTTCCCTGCGAAACTGGTCCGCGGTGTTCGCGGAACATCCTCTCACTGGAACAGTTGGAACACTTTAGCGCCGATTTCCCGCTAGGTGAAAGGTGTCACCTCTTTTCGCGAGTGTTTGACTTTTCCATTAACGTCAGAACAACGAGTTACTTTGATGTTTCGCGGTGGTTAATTAGCGTAACTCGCGTTAACCCTATTTGTGTGCTTTATGCCCGAAGAATGCGTGCGCCGTGCGAAAATCCAACGGCGGCGTTTCTGCTAATTAACCGGCGCTCGTGTGCTCGATCTGCGTCGTTCCCGCGCTGATTGAAAAATTCGTATCGCGTTACGCGACGCGCGGAATTTCTGCGAAAGTCGTTAACGTAACGAGCCAGCACGAAATAAAATAGGCGAAAAATCTGCTCCTAGTTGTTTGGTATGCGCTTCCAAAGAGTGGATGGAATTTTTCCGAGATTGAAGGAGTGAGCGAAATCCGCGATGGCTATGGAGCGTAAGCAGGATTTTTTGTTTTTGAGAAATTGAAATGGACGGAGGAATTTTTAACGCTTCGTCTACGACTCGCGAAGTATTTCGTATTTTTAGTTTCAGCATTTCTCTGTAAATGTGGTGATTTCTGTTCGCGAGTTATGTCGAGATTATATGAAAAGAAAGTGTAGAAATTAATTAATTTATTAAGAAATAAATGTATAAATTAATGATTCTGAAGGCAGATTTTAAGAAATTAATAACTAATTTCACAAAAGGAACTTTTTCTGAGAATTACTCGTTTTTAAAGATATCAATTTTGACTATATTCTTTAAAAGGCATATAAGAAATTTAAAAATTATATCAGAAATATTTTCTAAATATTTCTGCTAACACTAACAACTAATTTAGGGCTCAAATACATTCGTACTTTGAATAACAGGAATTATTTCAATGAAATAAGACTTGAATTTTGTTCTAACAAATACCTAGCATCTTACTCCTTTCTTTTTCCGCAACCAAAAATCCACCAGCAGCGATCCAATGTTTTACTCACCCAAAAGAACCGATAATTTATTAAAAATGACACCGAAAATCGTAGGCCTTGAGGCGTTCGTGGCATCCAAACGCTCGTAAAAGGAAGCAGAAGAGAATGGCGGAGGCAGAGGTATTCCGAATATCGACATTTTCGCGGAATCAAGGAGGCCTTCGAAAACCCGAAGCGGATATCATGGCGTTGGGCCAAGATGGAAATTATGGCCTACCTAATCTTTGGGATTTTCAAACCGGGCTGATGAGAGAGCATCCTTTCAGGAACCGTGGAACGACGCCGCGAGCGACGAGCCACGCTCGAGGTGCCGACTTGTTATTAACGCTAACATAATCGCACGATCGTACCACGCGAAATCATCACGGCACACACCGTGCGGTCGATAAGTCATGCGCCGGATCGCGTCTCCCTGTGAATATTGTAATTATCGGCTTCGCGGCCGTCAAGGGACTGGCCCATGTAATGAATTTAATCCGCTTGCGATTTTCCACCGAGTTCTCGTTACGCGTCCATCACCGGTAATGCTCTCCTCAAATGGATTGGCTTGGATCGTGTCTTGCTTCGCTGCTCGATTTTATTAGCTTCTTTCCTACCTTTCGACGAGATACTTCTTTATGAGTTTTGGATACAAGTGTGGTGGATAAAGTGAGTATAGAATAGGAATCTTCAAGAAGCGTTTTTTGTTTTTCGAGTTACACATTTTTATAATAGCCAAATGACTTCTGTACGTTTGTACCAATACTATGTTTACGACTGTAGTATAACCATTGCGCTACTATCATTATGTAGAAAGGCAGGTTTAACAGAGTAAAGTAGATACATGAAAATGGATTTCTCAGACTATAATTTGAATATAATTATATAATTTTATTTAATTAAGAAATTAAATATAATTTCTCTATCTTTACAAGGAGTATAAGCAGCTTCTACTTAATGAAAAACAGTAGATGTACATTCATCGTTAAAATTATATAAACATGTCTTGACTTGTACCAAAGCATAAACGTTGAAATACATAAGTTGTCATAGAAGAAAAGACATAAATTAATTATATTTGATAAACAAATAATTCTATAAAAACAATTCTAGTTAAAAATGACCACGACCCTTCAGAATAAATTTTACGATCCTCTTAAGATTCGCCCCCCAAATTTCACCCCTTAAAGTTTAAGGTAATCCAGGGACTGCTTCTCAAATCTATAGAAATTCATCCTTCTATTTCATATAATACATTCGAGTAATCTTTACCTGTCGAAAGTCTCATCGAAATTCCCATCGAAATTCACCGCTGTCGAACCAGCCATCCATAGACATACTTTATCACCGATACATAAGTAAAGCCGTCACAGAGCGAGTAACAGGCTATCAACTACATTTTCTACGTAGAAAGTTGAACCAGCCCGCTCGATAATTACAGTTGACAGGTAAATAGAGAGGGCGAGTTTTCTTTTTTGGCGCGATTAATTAAGATTAATTAAACGAAACGCAACCGGTGCCCCACGGTATTTGAATCGGTCGTTGGTGGTCGTTAGTCGTCGACGTCGACGTCGACGCCGACGCCGACCTTTCCAGGCAAGAGAGCGTTTGAAAAGGCTTTCGCGGCTCTCTGGCGGTCGCGGCAACTCCTTTCACCGTAGTCGGTTTAATAAACGCGTAGAAAGTGCCGCGGAAAGGCTGTCATGCACCATCGGCGCGCCAAGTAACACGTTTGGGTTCACGGAAAACGATACGAGCGTAGAGATACAGAGGTGCAACGTTTCGGAACGAGGGGCCTCCATATACATACGCGTCCTTTCTTCCATATTGAATAAATTTCCGACGCGAGGATAATCGAACAAGTCCATCGGGGCAAACCCGATTTCTCACCGCGTGAGAATAAAGTAGTTGCGCGTCCGGATGGTACCGGGATGATCGTGATAAATGGCAATCTCCGTACGAGGTACATATTTCGTTAAATGGCTCTTAGGACCAAGAGCTTACGTATACATATATGTATCGTGGCGAGCCACGATCGAGATAACCGGGCGCAACACGCTTCGAAAGTAGACGATGGGTCAAAGATGGAATATCGATCGTGAGAAATGGAAATTTTGAAAGATCGACGACTTGTACATGTCGATGAATTTCTGAGATTGCTAGGAGAAAATAAAATTATTACGACTATATCTCGTATCGAAAGATACGTTTAGTGTCTGATTACTCTATTATACTTATTAATTAAAAATTGATGAATGTCGCAGATAAAAATGGAAGAGAGAAATACATTGATCTATTTCTATTGTGACATTTAGTAGATACTCGTATTTAAGCTGTTAGCAAATAACATTAATTAACTCTATATATGTTGTTAACTATGTTAGTACTACTATGTTAACCAATAGTATTACATGCAATTGAATAAAATACAATTTTTACAACTATTTACTATTTTATTGCATTCAACGGTGTATTGAACCGTAAACGCGCGAGTCTAATTATTCGCTCGCCCTCTATACGCGTGTCCCTATTCTATTGGCCTACTCCGAACATCGAATACCTTCGGTTCCCGGAATACACGGAATACCTGTTATTCGTCGATGATTATCCCGCTCTATGCATCAATGTCATCGCGAGGCCCATTGTCTTGGCGAAGCTGGAATTGCGTTTCTGTAGATATTCATCTTGACCGATCGCAACTCACAATTGCGACGTTATAAACTAATGTCGACTAGGACGTTGGCTACCGGGTTTCAAACGATGTCTGATTGCAAGAAGGATCGAACAGAAAATGAGAATTCATTGCCTGTCGCATCGTCAGAAGAAGAATTCAATTGGAAAGTGGAAGAGTCATTTGTAACAGAGAAAAGGTAATAAACTCTAAGAGAGAATATAATTGAAAGATGTTTGGAAGAAAATCAATTTGTTCGCGTTTAAAGGATTGCATTATATGTAATAAAAAAAATATGTTTATTAAAAAAGATTTAAGTATATTAATCCTCGTTATTTTATATTTATGATAAGAATTTATGAATGTTGCGATCTTACCTTATGAATTAAAAAAGGAAAGGAAGATGACACGATTACGAAAAGTAAATGGAAAGGTAAATGACCTAGATCGAATCTCGAAAAGAGTTTAATGCGTTTTAAGAGAAAAGAGTTTAAACTTGGAACGCTGGAATCGCCAGATATCTTCGTGATTCCACGCGAAGCTGTGGATACTATTATCATTGCCTTGTCGGAGTTGCGCCCGCCCTACTCTCATAATATTTAGTTAGACATCGGAGCAGGTTACCCTTTATCGTGTAACCCGCAAACTACCGTCTATGATAACGACGGCGAGATAACAGAAGCCGGATTTTCATGAAACGGTCCGTTCAAGAGACAAAAATGTTATTCATGGGCATTTATCTCGCATGGAATGAAGTGGCATGATCTTTGAAGCACGTACCGACGGATAAAGCTGTCGACAACCGCAAATTTTACTTAAAAAATATCGTTGTTCAACATTAGTTTAAAATTTGTAAAGATATTTTTTTAAGAACGTCCACGTTTCGCTAATTAGGATCAATTTTTTTCTACTTTTTATACTCTACTTTTTACACGTTTCTTTACTCAACAATACTTCAACAGTACTTTCAACAGTACTTTAATATAGCCGTGAGACACCGAGGTGGCGTTTACATTTCATTCTGTTCTCTCACGGTGCAACAGAGCTGTTCGACAAAGAAAAGTCATCAGGCAGTCATCTTATTCACCGAATCTCGCCTCACGCGACTTCCGGTTGTTCTCGACACCAAAGAGCTGGCTTAGAAGGGTCAACGTTTCGCGTCGGTGGAACGAGTCCAAATAAACGAGACGTGTTTTGGGAACGAGCCCACAGAAGGCTTGTTCGACTTTCTACCTACGTTACTATTGTAGACTTTTTGATCTTGTCGCTCGTAGTTCTCGACATTCAAATTTTCTCCAACGTAAATATAATCAAGGCTTTGGAGAACTCGGTCTTTCGATATTTGAGAGTTTAATTTTTTCCAAAATTTCTCTCGCCATGCCTACATTTCCCCGGAAACCTTTACACTTTGCTTCGAAAAAGTAAACCTTAGAAAAATGTCAAAACAATAATATTTCTAACGCTTTGATCAATCGATCAGAATTGATTAATTATAATTACAAAGTAAACCTCTAATGAATAAAATGTAACAGTTTATTCCCCATCTATTTATTAACAATATAAAGAACATTTTTAAAAAATAGAAGCAGTGTCTTGTTACGAACATATGGAAAAATGGAAAAATGCTGGATTACACAAAAGTTGCCAATTTTTGTGAAATTGTACGAAACGAACTATCTGCGTGCAAAATTTGCTCGAAAATCACCCAGAAACATCATTGTGTTCGTCTACTGTTTTACGACTTTTCTATCCCCGTATACTGCAACAAAAGAAACGAATCCAGCTCTTCGACACGCCCAATCAAAAATAAAAAAAGCAATTAATGAACAAACTGCTACACCCTGCCATCTCATTTACAGGGGAGCTCTAATTAATATCATCTCGGAACACTTGAAACTTCTCAAGGATGGCTGTGGGGAGGAACAAGCTTTACGAAACGGATCCCCGTCTTAGGACTGCTAATTGACTTATTCCTGACGAAAATCCAGACGGCGTCTGACAGTCGCTTGATTCTACCTCTTCATTGCGAAACGCGCTTCTCTTTTTCGACACAGGCAAAGAGAAAAAGCAAATTTCGTGCGAGAATCGCGGTAAGAAAGAGAGAACGAAGGGGTGACGTTGGACTCCGCAAAAATCGCTCATTAGCGAACGGACTCGAAATTAACCGCGACCTTTTTACCCTCGTGCATCCACTAGCTGTTACCATAGCGGATTTTTACGCTACGTCGAATCCCTTTTTCTTTTCTTCAACAGCATCCTCTTAGACCGCCATTACGGTGTTTATTAACCTCTATCCCGGAAGCAAAATTGTCGGTTCGAGTACGGTTCCGAGGAAAAAAGACTCTATGGGGGTAACACGGTGTTCGTGAACTTGTGAACAGGACATTATGCGTCTTAATTTCTGATATTGAGCCTAGTTTCTTCGATTTTCATAAGGTTTCGGATATCGAATTTCTAAGAATCTACACCGAATATTTCGATTTGAGTATACTTTTTTTTTATAAAATTAGTGTTGTACATTATTCGTCATTAGACCATGGATTTTTATTTAGGAGATGCAAGGACACAGAATACAGAGCATATACAATAATGTATAAAATATCCAAAATAGAGTGCTCGTTATAATTTTTAATAGCTAAAACAGATCCCAATTTTAAGATCTATTTACCTGTGTTCATAAACATATAAATTTACACAAACCGCAGCCGATTTGTCACTGTAAATGCGAATAGATTTTATATTCCACAAAATAACATATTTTATTTTATTCAAAGTTTCAATTACAACAAGCTAAAGGTACAAAAACGTTATCAGCCTTTACTGTATCTCTATCATCCCATCGAACTGTGACAAGATTCGAAAGCTACGTCGAGCGAAATGGTGGTCACCCACATAGTTAGCAATGGTCAGCAATGAACGCATGTCGGAGACACCGATCAGAATATCGAAAACGGCCATCGAACGCCCGTCTGTTCGGCACATTAGACCGTGGCAAAACACTAATTAATGAAGACAGTGCGGCGACAACTCATGCACGAATGTCGAGTGCAGCTGCGCACGCGTGTTTCGCGTATGCCGGCGTGCGGGACAAGAGATGTCACATCAATTAGATTAATCACGTGTGCCATAGCCATTTGGATTCTCCGCTGGCCGAAATGCGGGCTGACGTTTGTCCCAGCCACCGTGTACGTACTTAAACGGCCAATTAATCATACGTGAGCATCGTCGCGCTCATATTTTCTTCAGCCACTGGACCTTGTTGGACGCTGTGATTTGCTGGTCGCAAGGGCTGGTTGCTTATGAAAGTTCCTTTTCTTTATGAGATCTTGTATTACGTACGTATGGTAGAAAACATCGAGTAAGAAACAGATTTATTTTTCACTGCAAACCCGAAATTCATTTTCTGAGTTAGTTTCAGCTCAGAAGTGAAAGCACGTTCTTTTAATCCTTTGACCTTAACTGACATAATATGAAAATTCTTCTCTGTACTAGTTTTACGGATATTAATAATTTGAGAATTGTTCTTTGTATTTCATGCATAAAAAATGAAAAAGAAAGAACATTTCATTGTAAAAATGAAATTATTAAAATTTATTACGAAAATATTAAAGTTAGATTATTAAAATTTATTGAAAGTATCTTTGTATCTGTACAAGGATGTATTTTTTGAATGTGACGTCAGGAGAGCAAGAAATTTTGCGGAAAAAGGTATCATTATTTTCGAAATTGTTCCTTTTGAATTCTTCTTCGTTTTATCGCACTGTGAACCGGTTAATAATAATAAGTACATCACTAGAAAATAATTTTATAGATTTTATAATCTAGTTGCAGAACATTCGCGTAGGAGTGAAACTGAATGAGCCATTTAGCTTTGATATTCTTGGAGCAGAGTACAAGGTTCCCCATCAAGGTAAAATCAATGAATAAGAGCGTTTATATTCGCGTGTAAAAATCTATAAGTGTATGGTTTCTTTACGATCTCGAAATCACTGAAAGCTTTCAACAATTAAAAAAAGTATCGCGAAAGGTATTGTGTCTTAATCGACATCGCACCAGTCTCCGAAACGACTAAAGAAAGGGAAGAGAGAAGATGTGCACGTTGCGAAATGCAAAACACTAAATATACAGACGTTCATCCTAAGTCAATAGTCATCAGCGGAAGATTTGTTTGCCCACTACTTACTGGTGGAGATCTTTTTCCGCGGTTATTCCAAGGATCGAAAGCGAATAATCATCGAACTATTCGTCTATTGTTCGTGGAATGACATTTGAATTTTAAACCGGGCGATTCATTATTCATAGGACAATGCAAACTTCTCGTGGCGTTAGAATTATTATTATGCTTCTAATTTTATAAGTAGATTGGGGGTGTTTATGGAGAATTGATATTTTTCTGGGAAAATAATTGAAGAAATGGAATATAAACAGAAAATTATTTCATTCATTGAATGTCATAAGAGTAGCCACTCTGCGTATATTTTATGTACTTTTGATTATTTATCATCTTTAGATTTTTCAGAAATATATAAACATCCGCAATCTACTTATACTAAAGTATATCGTTGATCAATGAAATATTTAAAATAAAAGTATTAAGTAGTATCGAATAATACTTATTTTGAAAATGATTACTTAATTCATAAACTTTTAGATTTACATATTTATAAACCAAGAATGATTAATTCATTCGAATATTTCTTTAATTCAGCAGTTCAAGTAATCTATGTAAAAACAAATTACATCGACAAATTTAAGTAATTAGTCCACTGTTTCGGATACGAAAATAGAGAATGAGATAACCTATGGCCTATACAGCTTTCTGACTAGATAATCTCTTGCGCAAAGCTCACTATTCATTCACAAGATCCCTAGAGACTACGGAAACTTTATTTTCAAGCGTATCTAAAGCAAATAATTTCCAGAAAATTATGTTTTCGTTCATCTCTGACGAAGTAAAGATTTGTTGTGGCCAGAGGTAACCAAGGGGCCAATTTGTAGACGAGATCTTTCGATGGAGATCGAAGCGGCCGCTGAAAGGGAAAGGGCTCTCGTCTACCTGACGCGACCGCAAAAATGCTCGTTTGAGACGGGAGAAGGATCATCAAGGACACCGCGACAAAATAATCGTGGAACGTGCCGGACGAAATGGACCTCGAAAGAATGCACCTGCTGCCGTGGCGACAGATTGAAAGAACTTCAGGAAACTCGGTCAGCATTGTTCCCTGAGCGGACCAGAAAGACCTCAAAGAAAATTTCTACCGTAAATCTTTTCCCACTGCATGGCGAATAATTAACGACCATCGTGAAATTAATTAAAGACGAATTAATCGCGAATCTTTGAAAAAGAAATAATTTTTATTCTGCATCTGACATTGAATTTACTTTGACGAAAGACAAACGGGGCTGTAAAGTACAACTGCAAATGACTACAATTATACTTTAATTATACATTAAAATATAATGTATAAAAGTTAAACAGGCTTATATACGGTGTACTTGAGAGACTTTCAACGAAACAATTTTCAACTATATTTTTTAATTATTTCCGAATTTGGTATAACTTTCTGTGCCGTTTTACACAATTTTCTTACGTAGAATCACATCATACTCACTAGTACTACGATACATTCTGGAGTACAGTGCATACGATCATTATCGTATCATTATTATTTATCATTATAAAGAGAGAGTCTGCAATTGTAGAACCAGAGACGAAGCGTAATTCACAATTCGTCCTCTCATCGTCTTCTGATCAGCGACAGAGCCGACGTAATGGAAGTGAAATGAATAAAAAAGCAAGGCCGGCCGTCAACAGCCAAATTAGCCAAAAGTTCGGTTCTTTTACGACCCGTCCAAACAGAAAAGCGATTGGTTGGTGAATGAGCAAAAGGAAAGACGCCTGTACGTCGATACACTATCATGGTCTGGAAAAAAACGTGGAAGGGAGGCAGGCATAAATCTCGCGCAAATATTGGCAGAAAAACCAATAATGTCATCGAGACCCGACGAATTGCGCCATTCACGAAGAAGCCGTCTATTGTCTCTGTCGCATAGGGGTGCAACGACCCCACGAGAGTGCCTTGCGCGTTTACGATACAACGCAGGGCGAAGATTTTCATTCACATGGGGAGAGGGATAGGCTCGGCCAAACCCCTAGTGTACGCAAGAGCTTTTGTTTGTTCCAGCCTCGGTATAGATGAAACCCTCGCGAGGCAAATATTTTCTGCCAGTGCATTGTGGAAAGCTTTCTGCCTACAAGGGTGCTTCATTCATACGAACTACATCGTGTCTCGGTATCGAAAAGGAAAGATGAATCGTCGACAATGCGACACGTGCCGCTCGACACTGCGCCGCGACAATCTCGCGCGACTGACGATCTGCAAACGAACAGGTACAACGTGACCGTTCCCTGCAAACAGGGCTCGATTGTATTTTTAATAATAGTTCTCTGCTTGGTAGTCCCAGCCTCTGGCGGATCTAGTACTCTTCCACCGGTCTCGAGGGCTGTTTAGATGAGAGCGTCGTATGGGCGAGAAGATGAAAAAGTAAGTCAGAGATGCAAAGGGCAATTCTCGGTGCTTGCGCTTTTCGGTATTCTTTCACTGCCGTTCTGGGTGAATAGAGAGCACGGAAATGGTTGCATATTCTGGTTGAATGACATTGTTTTCGGTTTAAGAATTTACTCAAATGATAAAACGTGTTTTATACGTGATACATGTTGTAAAAGTAGAATTGAAGGTAGAATTATGTATTAACGTGATCGTTTCACAGTGAAGAATCATTTCTTGGACAAGAAGATGTATAAAGATGGATTGATTTAGTCTAATTTTTGCGAATCTTCAGACGATTTTATTATGCTATTGATAAACTTTTAAACAAATAATATAATCCTCCTATGATTACACGAGAAGAATTATAATTTTCGCAACCATAATAAAATGCCTGCACCACGTTACTATAGATCGAACACAAAATACTCATGAGCTGTGTATAAAGCTAAAGCTAAGTAAAATATAAAAGACACTTGTAAAGAAGAACCATCATCCTCCCCGAGCAAAGAATCTCTAAACTTCTGTAATTATTATTCAAATTAGTATAACTCGCGCCTACACGTAACAAGATAATCCGCAGCTCCGCCACGGTACCTGAAAACTTTCTAGGATTTTAGAACTGAGAGGATTAATTCCAGCTACCGACATTGGTAACAGCAACTCTGCCAGAAATTTCACTTGACAATGCTTGAATACCACGTAGAAACCACTGCGAATGTTTCAAGAGAAAAGAAAAGAAAAAAGAGAAAAAAGTTTTCGGAAAGAAGAAGACACCAAACAGTCCACAGCCTGAAAGATGCAAACGATGATGCTTATGATTCAAAGAAGAGATCGTGTTGACTTTTGCGTTGCAGGTGCAATGGCGTCGCGGGGAAATAAGCTATCGCTTTGTCCAACGAGATTATGGCGGAAGTGTGCTTCGACGCGTCCTTGCTAATGCACTATGCATACAAGAAACTTGTCTTCAGGCACGGTAGTCGCGGGAAGAAGTAACGAGAGCTCACGCGGCCTTTGCACGAACGTTGCTTAATGTCATGACACACACGACGGAGACTTATTCATAGGGAATATGGGTCGACGTTGCTCCCACAGGACAATTAAAGATAGGGATAGTATAATTGGCAGTGATGGAATCAATATGAACTTATTGCAATCAAATCCATTATACAGGGTGGTTAGTAAGTGGTGGTACACGCGGAAAGGGGTTGATTCTACGCGAAAAAAGAAGACGAAAATATAGAATAAAAATTTAAAAATTTAAAAAATTAAAAAAATAACGTCAATCGAGAAAACGATCTACAGTGAGATCCGTTATAACGAGACGTGATAAAGTGCACACGTACCGAGCGAAAATTCAAAGTCGATTTTCTCGAAAACAAAGCCTCAAACGACAAATTTTTATTCTATATTTTCGATTTCTTTTTTCGCGTAGAATCACCCCCTTTCCGCTTGTACCACCAGTTACCAACCACCCTGTATATTCGAACTTTACTCAAAACATAGAATCTAAGGAGCTAAACTAATCAATTCTATTTTTTTACTTCCATAAGTTCGTTCGTAGCAAAAAGATGACATAAATAACATCAAGTTATAGTAATGGTAAATCATCACTTTTCTTCACTTTTCGATTTATGGAGTTGATGAACGTTACTTCTGAACAACTTACGTAATTGTAAATATTCGTGTCAAATATTCAACCTTCACAAGTTAACTTCGAAGCTCAATAACTTTTACTTGGGTATTCGCACTTGTAACTTTATAAATGTCCAAAAATTTCGATCACACGAATCAAATGTTTCAAAACACTCATAGAAAGTTTGAGTCTGTCCTCGAACTTATCTACAATTTCGAACTTACTTGGAAGTATTTCTTCTTTGTACAAGATAGATACTTATAGAATGTTGAAATCTAATCTGTCAATGTTTTTACCTAGTTACAACGAATTTGAACCCAAGACTAAATAAAGGGGTGAACTTGCGGTGAAAGGGCGGCGGGACTCTTGGGGTCGTAAAGAAAGACTTTAGGGTGAAGGACTTTGTCGAAACGAAATGAATCGTAAACGTGTCGATAGGGAATGTTTACGAAGTGTGCCTTGCAATTTCGTAATTGATATTGTGGTTGGTACTGGTGATGATGGAGTTCGGGAGGCGTTTGTGCGAAGTGGTAATGAGTTTTCGAGAGTTTAACATTGATGGTATGGCATTGAGTAAGAGTGACAGTTTTATTATGAACCGGAAAGTGCTGTAAGGCAAACTATTGAAATATCCATGGTGCGCCACAAAATTCCTAAAGACGCAGTTACGTAAAATATCGTCGTTCCAAAATTAATGCATAATTGCTGTTTTGATCTATATATATTTTATTAGTTATGTTTACTCGGGCTTAATGGTTTGTGGAGCTTAGTTATAACGCTATTTCTCTTTTATTTACAGTGCTTGGTCAAATTATTATTGTCACTTTGAAATGTGATATGTGAAACTTGTTTGAAGTTTAACATAAAGTAACGTTATGTCTTTTTAAATAAGGATTTTTAATCTTGTTCAAACTATTTGAAATTTCTAACTTTTTCGGTTAATAGTCGTATAATCTATATGGTTTATTCATAATTTACTTTCCATACCATAATTTACTTTCTCTACATAATTCTTCATTTCTCATCGACCGCTATGTCAAAAAGCTATAATTTAAACACGCGATCAAATAATTGTTCGTTCGTGCCGACAGCATTCCAATTGTTGGACAATAAAAAAAAAGATACGCGACGTTTTCCACGAGATCAACGCACTTGTACGAACTATTGAATCGATTGCAACGGGCCAATAACGAGCCGACCGTGATTTCCGGATAGCTCGAGTGAACGCTGGCATGTCAACGATCTCATAAAATTCGGGAATTCGAATTGACGTCACGGTGAAAACCGCGAGCGTTGGTTCTGCCGGATATCGTGCCAATAAACGCTCGATTTCGTGATATTCTCACACCTCGACTGATCCTGTTCCGTTCGATTTTGCTCTATCTATAGTCGCGGCCAAAGATTTTCAATGTTCAAGGACAAAATTTCTTCCGTCGTTAGATACAATTAATTATCTCATAAATTTTCCACGAAAGAAAAATAAAAAATTGCACGTTATTTCAACGAAAGACAAAAAATTATCTTGTTAATCGTCATATGGATTTTCTATTTCTAAATGTATTATTTTTTATGTTTCTTTTTAAATACATTATGTCAGTTGTAAAATTGAAATAGATCTTTCTTCGTTCTACCTTTAACCCTACGGTTATAGAAGTTTCTAATTGAGAAATAACTTGCCTAATAGGTTAAAGAGCAACATTTTGAAACAATTTTTAATTACTGGCCTTGAATAAATAGAATCTTTGATTCGAACTACAAGTGGGAGATTGTGTCTCTGGTGTCGTCTTGACTAGTCTCGTTTATATTTGATTCCCGCGCGAATCCCGGCAGATTCTATTACAGATTAGACTGCAATCCAGGCTAGGATCTACGCGCAATCAGTGGGATTCGAGGATCGTTACTCGAAGTTGAATCCCTGGCGCGTACATTCGTTGAATGGCTCGATCAGCTCGATCAGTTACGCGATAGTGAAACTCTCTCGTAACTCTAGCTTCACGTAATCGGTCTCCTTTCTTCTTTTATCTCCTAACGCGTTCTTTTCTTTTATGAAATTTCACTTCAAAAAATTCGAATCACAAATTCTAATTCTTCCCCCCTAAAAAACGAACATACGCTTTTACTTAAAGTTAAAATTACCAAACAAAATTTCTTAAAAATTTAGAATTAATACTAAATTAGAATCTATACTAACAGTGTTGATACTAAAAATATTATCAAATAAAATTATTCAAATTGGCTTATATCTTGATATTGTTATTTTCTATTTGTTTAACGTAACGATGAAACGCAAAGCTGTGTGACAATGAATACATTTGCCGGACGATGAGAGCTCCAGATAGAACCACTTCGAAACGAGTATTCACCGAGATAAAATCTTCGAATAATCGTGGTACCGTTTGATATTGTTCGCCGCTCCTATGCGTTTCCATTTCCAACTGATTCAACCCTCCGAAAACGTATCGATCTCCCGCGAGAACGCTATAATCCTTCAGTAGATCCAAACTATATCAACGTGGCACAAACGCGCGTCTACATACCAAAAGGGCTGGTTTCGAGAAACACGACGCGGCGACGTATTATGCTATGTCATGTCGTGGAATATCGTGAGTTAAGAGTCAAGATGACGAAAATGTACAGTGGTCAATGGTCGTTTTCTTTTCTACACACTCTCCTTTCTATACTCGTTGGAAGGCATTGACGATTGATGTTCCGTTTTTGGTACGAGGTTCCAAAATCCTTTTATGGTTTAAACGATCTTCTCAACAGCGATCATTGTGTGCTCGATGGCAAGTCATTTTTCAGGATTACAGCGGATAAATGGTTGTTAGAGATATTAATCTGTAAGATTATGGGTATTAATTTATAATAAATATCATTACGTAATTAGTGGAATTATGAGATAGAAATCTTTGATATACCACAATCGTCTGCGATTTTATTTTTCAGGGTTAAAGTAGGTAAATGGCGTGCTGTTAGAAACATTAATCTGCGAGGTTCCAGGTATTAATTTGTGGTAAATATTATTGCATAATCGGAAAATTTATGAGCTGGAATTACACACATAGGTGGGAATCGTTGATATACTCGTTTAGAATTCTAGCTAATTCTTGTCTGGGTTTACCATTTGCAAACAAACGGTATAGAGAATATAATTTCACTTTTTAATCGTCTTCTATTCGTTTTATATTCGAACATGGATAACCAACGAAAAGTTATTAAACCAACAGTCTCGTGAACGTAAATATACGGCTCGAACCGAGACCTGACTCGTCGGTTTTCACTAAAAACTGTATCGTTCTAAATCTCGAAAACTGAACTAGCGCGAAATTTTATTTCGCTCTGCTATAACCATTTTCCATGTCGAACGACCAATCATTTACATCGAAATTTTTATTTGGATAAGATAACGAACAATAGGAAAGCAGTAAAATTTAAAAGTCAGCAATTATCGCACGGGTCTCGTATTATGCAAAGGCATTATTTGCAAGAGACGAAAACTATTTAGTTAACAAAATGCAAAAGTAATCACTGAAATTATAGCACTGGTCAGGGCATAACTCAAGCTGTATACGTATTAATGAAATGTTAAAAATCTTCAACCAAAAATAACCGCAACGGTCACCAAGATATACTGCGTCAAAAAATCTCCTTTACGTTAAAAATTTCTTGATACAATCTTAACTAAAATCTCAACTTCTCGTTCAGTATCCGCAGTTCTCTCAACTTCGTTATTTTAACGTCTAGAACACGCTTATTCCAATTATCACCCAATTTTACGACCTCCCTATCTATACCATAACGTGTACCACGCTTAAACATAGGAAACTTAATCTATCCGCGAACTTCATCCAACTTGGGTCAGTCGGTAAACCACACTCCGTGTTGTCCATAAAGGAGGTTTACTAACAAACAAAGTAAAGTTTAACGAAACTATAACAGTAACGAACAATCCCTCCAATAAACTCTAATAAATTTTCGACAAACGACCCACGAAATTCGACGTTGTTCGAGTGCCAGGTACTTGGAGTGCACGTGAGACGTGTATCGAGTGACCATGGCAGGAAAGGGGGGCCGGTTGCTGGTAAGATATTCGTGGAATGTCGAAAGGATCTCGGGCTTTGTTCGAAAGGATATAGCCGTGCGAGTGCGTCGCGTTACAGCGCGGGGGTGGTTTAAAGAAGTCGTTGCTCGAGTACTTTGTTGGCATTGATTCATTGTGCGGTTACTCGAATCGTAATTCACAATGAAGGACGTTTTGTACAGAAGATACGCTCGCCTTGGACACGTGCGGGATCATTATAATGGCATGTTTGGGATACCGCGACCTACTGAGATCCAGTTCGTGTTTCGTCGATGGGAACCGGGAAGATGGTCAAGGACGGTTTATGTAAAAACGAACAGCGAACTAGGAGCGAAGGTAGATTTTTATTCCGTTAATGGTAGAATTACGAAATTCTATTACTTTAGTAGTTTTGTCATTAATAGACTGCGGATTTTTATGAAAATTTGTATTTTTGAGAATATAATGAAAAAGTAGGATCTCGGTAGAAAGTTATTTTACCTGTCAAATATTATAGAAAGCATTATACTTTGGATATTTTATATATTTTTTCGTATTATGTGCATTCTGTGCAATTTTGCGCTTTTAAATTTCCTATAAATGCATAAAAATCCGCAGTCTAGTAATTATAAAAACGTGCTTTTAGTAAAATTAATACTGACTATCAAAAAATTGCGAATAACTATACTTATTGAAGAAAGTAATAGCTTTTATCGACTCCTTGACTAAAATAATCCAATTAATCGTTCTAATGTTAATCTCATATAATACTCCCATAAACAAACAGAGAATTATATTTTTACACTAAAAGTATTGATTTTAGAATTCATATGGATTAAACGTTTTTTATGAATGTAACGTTTCTTAGTGAATGCTGTATAACACTTTCACTATAATGGTACATGCATTACAGATCTTAACACTAAGTTCTTCGAAGAACTCGCAATATAAGGTAAAGTTTACCTACTATACCTAAATATTACATAAATGTTACGTGTAGAAAGTAAGAAGGTGAGTAACAAAATCGTCTCGTTCGACGTGCAAGAAATATACATGTATCTCTGTGTCAATATTGCTTTAGAAATATTAAATATTTATGCAAATAAGGTTGTAAAGGCAATAGTTCGTTATCGTGATATTTATGTAATACTCCAGGTTAGAAAGTACGAGGACGAGACAAATTGTGTCTGTCCGTAAGGGAATCACGAATTAATTTGTCAACTCAAGAAATCCGCGATGTTTACGACCTAACAAATCGATGTCTCCGATAAACGTTCAACACAACTGCACTCCAGCCGTCTAAAATTAGACGTCGCGTAACTCTCTCCTTATTTAAATATAACCGCGCAATTCTATCGGGTTATATCATCCATCTTCAGAAAAAATAGATCATTAACTAATCTAATGAAATATATTTTATGAATATTTTTAAAACGTTTGGAATTTCTTGCACATTTTTCTAACGGCATCAGTAATCATATTTTAGTGCTATAGTACAATTTAATTTTTATACTATACATATAATTAATTGTTTTAACAGTTTTTGGGATATTACAGTTTTAAAAGAAAACAAAATTCCTTAACTCGTAACCTTTTTTGTATCCTTTATGTTACTAGAAGGCATACGTATAATATGTATGTATGTGATTGTAGACCTTCACAACCAGTAAAAGAGAATAAATTTTGACGTCATGCGAATAAATATCGATTAAAGCCAAACGCCGACCGTAGAATAATTATCGTTTCCCTTATGTAATCGTATATTTCTGTCGAATAAAAAATAAAACAAAAAAAAAAAAAATAAATACAACTATATAATGTTATGACAATAAAAATGAAAATTTCCTTAAATTTTCTTTCATACATGATGTTGCAAAGTTGTGATTCTTATTACTATGTTGAACGGTGGTACAGTGATAGCTAAAGAAGCTATTATAAAAGTAGTACAATTCTTATATGATTATTCAGTAGTCTGAGTAGTAGTTTTGAAAAGGATCAGCAGGCATGAAAGCAACCAGCAGACGATGAAGCGAGCCTCTTGAAGGGGATGTACGAGCACGTGAGGGATTATTGTAATGGGGTCCCAGCTTTAGAATTCTTTCGACAAACAGGTCCTACTGTCCTACATTCAACCGGGTGCCGATACGAAATCGAGGCGTTCTCGAGAGGATCGCCACACCTCGAAAAGACCACCGGCACTCGGAACGGCGCGGCACACGGGCCTCGAGCAGTCTAAATGTTTCCGGGATGGTGATCGGAAACCTATAACTAAGCATGTTAGGAATTTAACTCGGGATCGAGGCCGCAAATCGAACAATCGCGCGGAATATATGAGAATTGTTTGACCTTTTTTCGATTGGTTGAAATGAAATTTGTATTCGTGTGAAAATAAGTGAAAAATTCGGTAAGTATTTGGTAGAAAAATGGAATTTTTAGCTGGGGCAAAATATGGGCGGATCACGGATTGTCATTGAATCTTTTAATAAAAATTAGACTCTGAATTGTTTTGGATCGCGTTTAAATTTTCACGATTGAGAATTGATCTTGATACGAGTTGTGGATCATCTTTGATTCAATCACGTTTTACTATCGATAAAAAAATTTTTGAATTTGTGGAATCCGAACAAAGCATTTTCGTTATGTGTGCGTGATTTCTTGTTTCAATGTCATGTTAATCGTTCTTATATTAAAAGTCTTTCGGTTTTTATTAAATTGGAGAAAGATATACTTGTAGATTATTATATCTGAAGGAAAATTCGCAGAAAATGTACAACATAATGTCATCTGTTACGTGATATTTGGTACAATTGAAATTTTGTTGAAATATATAAAATTCCGCGTTTAATAAAAGAACATCGTTACGTCAATGTCACGATACAACGCCATGGACGACGAATTATGGAGGTGTTTTCTTGGTAACATTGTGTTTGGCCAAGCGGAAAAGGAACAATAAATACATATTGCTATTTCAAACACTGGTATCAGGTTAATTGAATTTGAGCAAATGAGCTGAAATGCTTGTGCTTACGAGAGATTCTAATCGATCGTTTGCTAGCTTCCTCTTTCATTCATAATGAATACCAATTATAAAGACTAATTAACCGAGTAGAATGAAATATATACTGTTCGCAAATTTTTCTTCTTTTGTCGTGTACAATATTCTAAGAAATAAAATATTAATTTTAATACACTCCATATACAATAATTTGATAATATCTATGTATAGCTATTTATTATTAAGAAGAATATTAAAGAAAAAAACAAAGAATAAAAATTACAGATTACAGAAAGACTCATACATGTTCCATGCATAGTATCGTTTTGTTTAAAGAAAGGACGAACTTTTATTTAATAAAATAGAGACCAAAGCAAAGAAAAGGATAATTGAACGATGTCCGGCTAAATCGGCACATTGCCCGAGACTCGTCAAGCGAGAACAATTTGATTCGAAGCTCGAGAAGCTGCCGCGCCGTGCACGCGGATGGAAGTTCCAGTCTGCTGCGTTCTCATCTTACAACGTTAGACTGCGCCGCGGCTGCAATTGCGATCTATGCACCGGAAGTTTCGCGTAATGAGCGCTGGCTTTGAGGGAACGACGCGTACCATTAATACAACGTGAACCAAAAGCGTCGTCCATCTTTTTAACTGTCTGGCAAGATGTCTTTACATATGTGCGAGTATTATACTTCGACCTTCTTCGCGGCTGGAAGAAAGAATTTTACAGCTGTCTGAATGTAGCTTGTTTATTAATGTATTCAACTAACATTGAATTTAATTTTAAATGTATACTTTTATTTAATTACTTCGTCTTCAATTGCAAAACGATAATCAAAGGTAATATTACATTTCTTTTATATTAAATTTTATTTTATAATTCTGAATGAATTCTATATTTAAAAATTGAGACAAAGAAAAAGTTGTTACTAACAATTGCTTGTAACTTCGATGAAAATATCGATAAATAGAGTTAAAAATATCTTAATGTGGATATGTCGTTAATTTCATATTATATAAGTTTCATTAACTTCTGCTGCGGATACGAAAAGTAATTATCAAAGGCGGCCTTATAAAGGCGAAATTTGTTCGAGGATGAACGAATCCACAGCCATTCAGCGGCTTGGGACTCGTCCAGACTTTGGGTGTTCTGCGGTTTTTTGACCGCAGAACGAGAGGTGAAGCGCCGCACCGCAAATCGTCCCAAACTGTCTGCTCTGTTATTAGTCGCCCTCGAAAGCCACCGTGGTCTCGTTTGCAGTGATAAGAAAAAAAAAGCGAGGAAAAATGAAAAAAGAACAAGGGTCTGGACGAAGAAAGGCGTACCTCGACACAGACGCCCCTTGATGCTCGAAAACCTTGGCTTCTCTTCTCGTGCAGAGACGATAATAATTTTTAGAAGACAGTTATGACTGACGAACCACATCGTACGTAGAACAAACTATTGGATACAATGGCACCCCATGGTATTTGCAAATATTTATGATGAGACGTCATTCAACTTCACCATTCTTTTTCTGTCTTTTTTATATACACGCATTCTTTTGTTGTTTCTAGCTCTTTATTTTTTAACATGTTTTTAAGTTCGTAATAAATTTGTAAGATTTATACAGTGGTCCAATGCTACTTTTCAAGAAATAGTGTTCTGTGTCTATCGCTATAAAAAAATGCATTGTATTGTTTCGATTCACGAAAAAGTTCCGCTTTAAACATAGTTTTAATAAAACTATACATTAATTAATTGTAAAACTAGAGAAGTGATACTCTAAAGAGTTGAAATACACAAATAAAACCAAATTTTCAAGATGTTAATTTACATCGCTATCTGTTATGTATCTTGAATCGAAATAAGCTTTCAGAAATTTTTTTCAAACCATATATTAATGTGATTTTATTTTCTTATCGCGTGCGAACGGAGTGTGGATGAAATCATATTTTGTCAAACGTTTCTCGGGTAATAATCATTAAATAACATATCGTAATAACGTCATTTAGCAGAACAAGTTTTTATCAAAAGGTGTTGCAACTTGAACCGAGAAAACTGGCCCCGTATGATGTCGTAATGGGTTGCTTGCTTCAACCAATTTATGTGAATCGATTAACTTCCTTCCTCGATAAAAATTCATGAGCTGACACCTCTTATAAATCGTTAGCACAAAGATGTCCGCGTGCTACAACAATTTGTTCGCGTATCTCCTCCTGACGCACGACAATATCCATAAAGATAAAGCTAAACGATATAACTAAACGTTTCGTGTGCGCGTGTTACCTTTCAAGAACCAATTACTTCCATCCTCTCACATTATCAGAACGACTGCAAATCTGTCATACCTATTAACACCATTCCGTGGCAATTGAGCCATTGATGGTCGACGGAAATCGGCACAAATGTAACTTGCATTAGGAACAATCTTCGTATTCATAAAGTTCTTATGATATCTTCAACGCGAATCCCATTTTTATGGAAAACTTAAAACTTTATGCACCTATCTGAAATATTTAGGGAGCAGATCTTGTGGCCATTTAATAATAATTTAAAATAATTAAAACTTTACTGTGTGGATATGTGAACAACCATCCTTCCGTAAGACATTTATTTATTTAGTATTTAATAGACAATAACCGCATTTAATTAATTAATTACCTAAGTTGTAATATATAATTAATTTATAATTAAGTTGTGGCAAAGTATTGCATCACCCGTGTCTATCAACCTAGAGTTCAGATTTAATTTTTAAGAACTGAAACTTTCTCCAAAGCTTTTCGTTACCGAAAGAAAACGTGACAGGGCAACTGATAACATGCCAAAACAGTTCGTCTCAAATTATTGTATAAATTAACGATCAAAACCCTAAGGAGAATGCTTTGAACGATCTAGAGCACCATTACTCCACGTAAATATGTATTATACACATCATTAATTTTTTAATGCCAAATGACTGTATATCTCTTAGGCAGACTTCGCACGTATACCAGTACCGAAGTAGTTAGAAAAAAGATAGGATGCAATGTCGAACGAGACCGCGCTCTTCTACATCGAGAAACATCGGATCAAGGCATCAGTAGTCGGTAGAGGAGGCAGCCGGCGCGAATTCGACCCGGCTAGAAAGCAGCGTGTACCACCGCCGCGACGCTGGAACGTCGTGTACGGCACACGCGATCGCAAGAAGAACGAGGAAAGCGAAGAAGGAAGAGCCGGGACGAGAAAAGCCTAGGCGCGTGACAGCTGGGATGTCGGGGGACGGGCGGCGGCAGTGTGAGTCGACGAGAAAGCGGCATAGGCGTCGGCGACGGTGCGACGAGGACGAGGCGACCAGAACGGAGCAACAGAGTGCGACGCGTCCGGCCTCCGCGATACCAGGAGAACATAAACGCGGACGAGTCGCAGACGAAGGGCGTTCTATCGTTCCTGGAAAGAGGGAAAAAGACGAGAGGCAGCGGCGGAGAGCGAAAGAAAGAACCCCGACTACCAGCCAGAAAGAGAACGCACAGGCGTCGACGAGGAACGAGCCGGTGCAAGAGCAAGACGCGACAACTCTGCCGGTCGATCCCGAAAGAGGAACCGAGAAGAACGCCACGACTGGAAGCAACAAGTTGCTGCTGGGGTCGCAGAATGCCACCCCGGCCGGGGATGTGCGACCCCGGAGAAATTCCACGCTGATAGCCGCGATACACGCGTCACGACACGTCCAACGAAATTAGCAAACACACCAGAGGACCCGGGGACGCCACTGCGAATGATCGAACGACGCGTGGTCGCTTCTGCGCGATTACCGCGCCACGTGCTCGCACTACGTATGGGCTTCGTTCCACGGATAGTTGGACGTATGGGGAGTACGATGAGGGTGAAAGGAAACATTTTTGGCAAGGGGGTGTGGGTATCTGCGTAAATGTATTTTACGAATACAGTCAAAGGATGAAAACTAAATGGAAATTCGTTCCATCCTTTGTACATGCTTTGAACGTTTTGGATAATTCTGCATGTTATATATTTTTATACAAATTTGCACATTTAAAGTTTCCATAGATATATAGTATAGTTATAATGTTTGTCATAATTGCGTAATGACTATGTAGCTATGTGATGTATGTATAATGTTTTTTACAATGTTAGAGAAGTATCAAAGAAAAATGCCACTCTAATCTAAACACGATTAGAATGTACGATATTTTTAAAAATAAATTGTATATCGAAAATATTATTACGATCATCAATGTGTCTGAAATTAATATGGTGTATAAAAAACGATTTAAATACGTCAATAAATTCCCAAAGAATTTCACTTAAATTTAAAAATGCTATTTAAATTTACCGAGCCAAGTTAAACCGAGAAGTTCAAAGATTTTCATTCCAACCTCCCCCTATATCAAAAGTAAATTTTTCCCCATATAATTTAATGAGAAATATCTCCCTAATTCAATATCTACTCCAATATCTTGAATAATTTAGTTACTCCCTGACTGCGATCAGAATTTCAACAACGCAAATAGCCCGAACCCGACAGACAGAATGTCTGGCTCACCAGCACGGATCGTGGCACGTCGCCATGTGAATCATATTTAATGCAACAACGGCGGTGAGCATCAGAAGCGATCGTAAAACATGCTGCACCGCGGTGGCCAGCAACGAATCGCGGACTTTTTGCCTGCCTCCAGTAGAACACGTAGCGAGAGCAATTCTCTATGGGCATCTGGTCGTTCGTTTCTGATCGGTGATCCCTCGATAAACGTCCAACGAAACAGTAAAATTTCGCTCTTAACAACATTCTTCGCGTAGCTTCATCTTCGCCTTAATCTTCCTTTAATCGAAAAAGGATCGTGTTGTGGTCAAGGTCAAACAAGGTTACACAGAACTTTGTCTTTTTTTTTTATAAAATTCTGATTCTATATTTTTTCGTTGCCATATTGAACTCTTGACTATTGACACGTAATTAAACAGACTTTAATGTTCAGTAGGTAATTGAAACAAGTCCCATCTTTTTCAGTTTTTATCTCTTATCAAAATTTAGAATACGATCAATACATTCACTGTTTCATTTTTGTATAAAGATTACGATACAATGTATAATTTCATAAATATATAATTTATAAGGATTTGATACTTGGAAGACAGTTATCAGTACAGGATTAATCTTAATCGCATTTGATTCTCCCTCCTATAAAATTCCAAAAACCAAGGTTTTCTCTTCACTTGCCCCTTCGAATAATAAATTCCCAAGCTACTCAATTTGCAATCCCATCAAGAGATTTATTCCGGACTAATCCCCTAAGGTTTCCCAAGCGAAAATCTGATCCAAACAAAACCAGCCACTCACTTCCAGGGCGTTCATCGCAGTCTACATTTCCCTTTTCATTCCCATCCTCAATTTCGCATCCACGATTCTCAGTTTCCTCCTCCTGATCCCCTCAAACCACGAAGCTAGAGGGTCGCATCCCTATCACGCCGTATCATCGAAAGATGAACCATGCACTGTGCCTGTTGTTCTTTTTCCACGAAGCATTATCATCCTGACCAGGAAAGAATCACGATGCGTGCACACACAGGTGAAGCTTGCCGAGGAACCAGCGACCATTTTCTCATCGCTTTCATGCTCGATCCTTTTGCTTCCTTTGCCAGGCATCTCGCGGCTCTCGTAATTACCATCATCAAACAATGCAACGGAGAATAGTTACGTTACAACAGGGAATACTCGACGGCGTCGATTCCCTTCGTAGCTTCGCTGGTCCCTTCGTAGTGCTGCTGACATCATGAGCTCTCAGCAATGCGGGATCTAAGGAGACATTCCACGATAGACCACCGCAGAGGCCGTGGATTGATTGTGGTTATACAAGATGCTCTTTGATCGGTGCATATGATAATTCTCAAACGGATCTGAAGAGCTATAGTCAAAGAATATCTTATGTAGTCTCATTTGCTCATGACGTTTACACGTAGAAAATTATTATCAAGTGTGATAGGTAAAGCTGTGGAATAATAGAATTCTGTGTCCTCCATTTCTAAGATAATTTCGTATGAATTTCTTGGGGATCGGATGTCTTCCCGTCTTGATTATTTTGTGAGAAAGACTAATTTTTATTTCTTAGACTTCTTAGGATAAAAGCTTCATGGAACAGTTGAATATCTTTTCAACATGGAAAATTATTATCAACTGTAACTAATGAAGCTCCGTATATACAAAGATCCTATGTATACCGTTTCTAAGAGAATTTCATGTAAATTTGTCGAACGGTGGAGAACAGTTCTATTTGATGAAAGTATCATGGAACCATTAAATATGTTTTCGGTACGGAAGATCACTATTAACTGTGATGGAGATACCAAGATTCTACGTAACCCATTTCTAAGAGAATTTTATATGGATCTCCTAAAAGTAAAAGTCGTTGGATAAGAAAGATTAACTTCAATTTCTTAGACTTCTTAAAACGAATATGTATTACGAAATCGTGTTTTTGACGTGAAATATGGAACTGCAATAACAAATTCGATTACATCGATAGATTAAAGCTTTCTAGAAGATTTAAAAGCTCGAAGTTTACTACATATCAACCATTCGACTATTTATCTCATCGGGAATCGCGTTAAAATTCCAGAAAAAGACTGTAGGCTGCTCGCCGGGCTAGTATATCCTAATCAGGATATAGAAGTTGAAGGAGGAAGAGCAAACGAGAGAGATGGAATAGCGTAAAGTGTTCTCCAGTCGGGTGGTGAAATATCCTTATCGTATAAACAAGGATGGAAGGTTATGGTGGCGCATGAATCACTTCAACCACGGGAATAATTCATGGAACGGTTAATACTGTTGCGAAACGTCTCGGCGAAAAGTTTGCGCATCTTTCAAAAATATAAAACCGAGAGGCTCGAGGTCTGGTCGAGAACTTGTAACTTCGCGCTACGAGATCGCACAAAGTTTAACCAGCCACGAATCTGGCCAACACTTTGTAAATATGTATATATTTTGCAAGACTGTGAGTTTCATTCCAGGCTATTTATGGTTCAAGAATAATACTCTTTAATGAATGAGTTGAAAATAATATAACTTATCTCCTGACTGAATATTTGTAAAGAAATCGTAAACGACTATTTTGAATGTCCTCTTTTAATCTTTTATGACAATTCTAAATGTGATAAAATTGTTTAAAATTGTCAATTTATGTATCACACTCTTATAGGAAAATAACTTTAAAAATCGACCTCACCTTTTTGTATCTTTTAATTTAAGAAAAGAAAAGAAGAATATTTTGTGCTTATCTAGAGGAAGAATCGATAGAAGAATTCGTACTTAACTAAAGCGTAACTCATAAAAATTATACAATCCGCAAGAACCGATACAATCCAACAAAAACAAAAAAAAAATTGTTAATGGGAAGTAGTTCTTAAAAATCAATTTTATTGCATAATTAAGCTGTATCGTGTTTTTTGAACGATACCGTAGGTATATACATAATATTGCCAAATAATTGCGCTATGCATTAAAGGGCCAAAGATATTCGATCGGCATAACACTGCAAGCAAAGTGCATTGCGGCTATGGCAAGTACATTGACTTCGTAACCCGTAAGAGCACGATTCAATTAGTTTCAACGATCATCCGGTCAAATCTTCCGAGAATTAATTATCGTTCCTATCGAGTTTGACATTGAAAAAATACTCGTCTAGAAACTCACCGTCATAAAGTAAATCTTCGTAATTAGATCTTAAAAAAAGCACTGTGAATAATTTCTAATTCCAACATAAATATTTTCACGCAAACTACGTCCGATGAAATTTCTAATTTTCCAAGAAGCAAAGCGTTCAACGTTCAAAGCGATTCTCCTGGGAGACTGATATCGATCGCGGGCGTAAATTTCGGATTATCTGAGAACAGCAGCTCGCGAGTGGAGAGCTAACGAGACAGAAAGAAGGTTCCACGACACCATCGTATCGCATCAGCACGGTCTTATCGGCTTCACGTCAGCTTGTATACAGCGGGCAAAATATTTAAGCCGCGAAGTCAGCCTCGAACTTTTCCAGACGACATCCCTCGAAAGACACGGACCAGTTGCGCCAGTTTTGCCACCTATTTTCGAGACGTGGAACGCACGAAATCGAACGGAAGGGTCTTCGCAGGGATTGAAAAAAAGAAGAGGAGAGGAAGGTAAAAAGAGAGGATCACGCAACCCTCTCGAACCGAGAGGGCAAGAACCAGACGAGCGCAATCGAAAGGGCCATTGTTACCAGGAATCGGGGACAGGATATTACTCGTTAGTTGTGATTCGAACTTTTTATTACGACATTGTTTAACCCCTGCACCGCCCTTCCTCGCGTGTCTTCCTGTTATTCAAGCCTGCAATGGAATATTAAAATGCATCGTGCATTAATAAGTTGCTTCGAAATTCTGTAATTGCGCTCGTTACGATTGTACACTAGCGAAGCTTCATTGGGAAGTAATTAACCAAATTGCTGGAACGTTAGGTAGAATTATGAAACTCTTGTGACGTATGCGAAAACGTAGTTATGTGTATAATATCGTGTGATCCGTATAATATTTGTCATGTAATTAAGTAGACGCTTGATGAGATATGTACGTATATTGTCGGTCGATGTACAATATTGTCTTTCAGTCCAACACGTTTTATGTAAATTTGAGCCCATTTGACTAACACATTCGTAATTGACAAGTTCATCGAGATATTACGGCAAGATATTATAAGATTATTCGATTAAGACACAAATAAGAATTTGGAGTTTGGTTGCAAATATGTATCACGTTTTGTATCACGTATGGGACTTGCCGATTTTTTATGCATTTTGTAAATACAGGCAAAAAAGCTAATTTCAGTATTCATGACGAATATTTTGGATATTTTGTATATTTTTACATATTATGTATAGCTTTTGTACATTTAAATTTCCCATAAATATATACATAAACATCTACAGTCCACTCATTGTATCAATTGAAATCCATATAAGAAAATTTTCTCAGTGTCAACAATAATAATTGTCCCATATTGCTCTAATCATGAAAAAACAAAGTAGTAGCTTGTGGTCGTTAATGGAACGTTAATATTCCGTCGGTCTATCGGGATTCCAGCAATCCAGCTCTCCGTTATTCTGCTAACATCTCGAAAGTAAAAAATTGTGACAGAAAGAGTCGATATTCCTAGCAAATGAATGTTACAAACGTGCACATAGACGTTCAAGGCCACACGAAAATATCAAGTACAATCCCGTTTTTCACAGTCATCGATATCAATCCAATTCTATAAATAATGGAGCTCCGTCCATTGAGTTCATAAATAATGGAATTCTTACTCTCCGGCTATTCTTATGCTGACAAGAATTGACTGGCCGCTACTACGGTTCGTGAATTCGAGGATACAACGTGCCGCTATTATTTCACGTAGAAGAGCAGCACGTGGAGCATATCCCGATGGATCTTCGTCCACCGTATGTATTTTTAATGGCAAAGGGAAGAACAAGGGGCTCTAATTTATTTACGTTAAACCGGAGACGTAAATCTAATTCGTCTTGAAAGAAAAATTGCGTCACGTTTTGGAATTCGAAAAAGGTATCTTTTACCTACGTTAGTACGTTGGTTCTTTTCAATAATTCCCACGCGAATTTCACTAAGAATATACATATACGAAACCATTCGGAGATATCGGCGTTTCGCGGTTCAACAAAGCGTTCCAACTTTGTTCCGCGCGTGATGGTTTAGCAAACAATTTTACCCGACTGAAAAAACATTGAGTATTACGTCTAAAGGTACGTCGATCCTCTGTACCGGAAATTGCGGGCGCAAACGATTATCGAGTCGGCCAACGCTACCCATCGACAATGTATATATAGGATCCAGAGTAACCAGACTAACATTCGAAAGACAAAAATATCTGTTGCAATGGAAATAGAAATCGAACCACTCACTGGAATTTCCTTTCGTACACTTGTATTCATTTGAAAATCTATATTCGATGAATATCAAATCTTTTCTATTTTTAACTAGAAAAAACTAGCTATTTCAAACCGTTTACGTCATTTATATGACTCATTGAAGCAACAAAATACTTAATTAGTTATAAAGAAAATACATATAAATTATAAAAAATTTTAATTTTTACAGAACAAACCCTTATGCTCACGATCGTTAAAATATTAAAGATATCATGCTTATCACAAGAAAATATTTGTACCATTTTTCTTCTAGAAAAGAACAGATTCTACGTATCATTTTCTATATTTATCTTACAATTAATTATAGAAAAAAAGTACATTCCTGCTACTTTTCCGCTTAGCTCCTCGATTATTATGTTCCATTTAAATCGAATTATATCGAAAGATACAAAAAAGACTTATTTCGTTTAATATTTTACAAAAGAGAAATATATTAGATTGTATGAAAAACGTTTTTCTATAAAAAAAGTTTACTTCAAATAAACACTATCACTAACGGAATACTATAAAAAAAAACACTAAATATTATATAAATACTATTTGCTGCCATAAAACAGTGATCTAAAGTGTGAATACACGTTTAGTATAAACGGCCTAATATATATTATACTAACAAAAAACCCATAATATCCTTAATATCATTAAAAAATGTTTTTTTCTCAATAAAAATGTATTAAAAACTTCACACCAAAAATATTTTAACAAAACGAGTGCCTTAAGGCTTTTAAAAGCCTCCTTCGCTATCATATCTATTTAACAGCTAAAACGTTCCTCCATGGCTCTTCATAGACGTCACGGTATTCCCAGGTCGGCGTAAATTTAAAGTCGTATGGCGTGGCCGGAAAGGTCGTGGCGGAAAGTCTAGAAGTTAACGCGCGCGTCCTTTTCGGCCGACCTTTCTCCTTCCGCGAAAAAGCCTCGTGTCGGGACATAGATGGGCAACCGGGGAAGAACACATGTGCGCCACGGCGAAAGTTTAGCGTCGACCATTGACCTGGCTTTTCGAATTATTCAGCGAGATCCCGCCGACCCTCTGGCTGAAAACCGACCACCAGAGATATTGGAGTTGTTCCGTGAATGGTGGAAGTTGAGGACCCAGTCTCGAAACGCGTGATACTTAATTCACGAAACTGTGCTTTGTCACTTACACCCCCAGGTTCGGTTACGTTCAACTACCGTTCTGTCTGTATCTCGTAGCTTGGTTAGGGTGTTGCCAACTACGTAGTTTTTACGAATGTTTAATAAAAATTTACAGTGGAAATTTATTTGCTTACAGGATATTTGTATTAAGAAAGATAGGTGACTTGCATGTAAATTCTTACACTTCTATCATTCTTATGACTCAATGACTATTTGCATGTGTATTACTGAAATTAGTAACTCTCATTTACAGAGTTTTCTTCATATGCGTTAAATTTGTAAGGGAAACAGAAAATTTTGCCGCTTATAAGGAAGATGATCGAAACTAATAATATAATATGAAGAGCCTATTATGTTCTATTATATGAAATTCTAATTAGTGTTCGATTATCTAAATTCTCGCTTCTTTCATTCACTAATTGCAGGAATCGTATGTAATGAAGTAAAATCAGTAAACGCCTACACGTATTACGTATGAAATGTATCTTTATTAACTAACTGTTTATCCCTTGACAGGTTCAGATAAATTGTATTTGTATTACGTAACCGTATTATTGTATCTGTATACCGAAAAATGTACAGTTTGTAATAATGAGATATGGCCGTAAAAAATATTCGTTATAATGTTATATAAGTTTCTTAGTATATATAGTGGTCAGTATAGTAATTGTTAAAGTTTCCGCCAAAGTTTGATGAAAACATAGAGGAGGTGTATATCTTGCGCATAAAATTTACTATGAAAATGTTGCAGTTAATATTCATAATACTCATATTAATTCATAATAGGGTAGAGTATTACGATGGCTCTGTAATTCATATATTAGGAAATTCATGGATTGAGAAACCTGTACAAGTACAATAACATATCGTTGCATTGTAACATATACTTAATTTTTAGTGGTAGAGAGAAGGAGCGTTACAGATAGTAGTTGAGTGATTTCATATATTATTCAACACAAAGGGCCAATTGATAGGGTATTTTTATGTATTTCGACGTGCTCCTTAAAACCATCCCGTCATTTCAATCACACTTTACTAGGAAAGATGAATTACCTTAATGAGCACTCGACGTTCATTTCGTTTACTGTGCAAGAATATAGGTGGCAATTACAGACAACGTGCACACATGTGTGACTACTAAAGGGACGTTTGGTCGGCTGCATCAAAGAAACGTGCAGTCCCTCTTATTAATTCATGCTAATCGCCTACCCTCTAAAAGCGGTTCTCAATCATTCAAGGAACTCGGTTGTTCCAAGTATACGCATTAAGCATGGGGACGTTTATCATGAGAACGGAACGAAAAAATTTTATGCTGCATAAGATTAGACAGAGAAAAAATTCCATTTATCTAAATAAAAATTACAGCTTCGAGATCATTATCGGGATAAAAGGTTCCAATAAGTAATCACTGGTGTTAAAATGGAAATTTTGAATGAACATAAGAGACCATTTTAAACGATGCATTTTTATGCAGATTGTGGGACGAATTAGTTATTTTAGAGATAGGGCTTGGATAAATGTAATATTCATAAAGAAAAATGGTTCTCCGCTAGTTCCCTTCAAAAAAAAAAAAACATTATCGCTTTAAACGAATGATGAAACCAGTGAAATATATAATAGAATTATAGACTAAAACCTTTTGAATAAAACAATATACCAGCGGAAACAATACGAAATAAAAAGAAACCTTTTGAAAAAAACAAACATCAACTATTTCATAACTTTAAACTAATTGAAATGAGTCCGCAAAAGGCAAACATTTATAATGAAACAGTAGAACACCACTCATCTAAGCTTAATTTGTACCCACCACATCCTCATTTTGTAAACCGTCATATTCATCATTTACGTCCCTATCGTTTCTTCACGACACAAAGCCAAGACCTTCGGAAACAACCGAAATGTCATCTTCCATCCACATTCAAAATAATCGAAGCTACTCTGTTCCGAAACGATGCAATGTATTCGCTTAGTCTAGCAGAGGTAAACGTACTCTTCTCGACTCAAGAGATCAAAGCTACTATTTCGACAGCACTGTTCCGTGGGTAAAGTGTTCAACGCACGGAAAACAGTAATTTCACTTCGGCAAACAACAAGTTGCCTCGGCTACAATAAATAAACGGCAATACTTTCGAGTTGATCTCGCTAGCGACCGCGAATAAGGAGGCAGAGGAGGTGCATGCGTGTGCAGAACGAGAATCCGGTACCGAGGTTGCCGCCGTGCGTATTAACTTATGGAACAGAAATAACAGCTTTCCCCACGGGAGCCAAAATAACCCGGCGGAACACAGAATTGTCCGTGACTTACAAGTCTTTTTACTCGAGAGACCGCTTCCCAACTTGGGAATTCCGGGTCGATGCATATTCGAGGGCGCCTCCATTTGTTCCTCGTCGTCGTTGCCTGGTTATTTATTTCGACAACCCTTTACGGACACCCTGTCGCGAAGAGACAAAAGTTCGAAAGGCATAAGAGCCACCGATGAGAAAAGAGACCATGACTGGGACAGACACTTGTCCGTCGTTGGAGGCATTAAGATTAACCTTGACAGACATCGTTTTCTACGGGCGGAGGGACACAGTGGAAACGCGGCCTCGGCTAATCGTTTTAAATGGCTCCGAATCGGTTCTCACAGACGCGTTTAGCTTGTTCAATTTGTCGCGTGATTCTCGAGGGCGTGGAAGGACTGCGGCGCGAGTACGTAGTAGTTACGTATACGGTTTTAGAAAATTTTAGGACGATCGTTTGTTTGCGGGAGTATGTTCGCGTGGCTATCGATTAGGATCGAAACCATAGGAAGGGAAAATACGAATAATTCGAATCGTTTCATTCCTGAATTTTCAATGTTTCGATTATTTAAACTTTCAAACTTTCAATTTTCCAAATTCTTTCATTCTCAAATTTTCAGATCTTTCCATTTCCAAATGTAAACCAGAATTTTTTAAACTTTAAACTTTACTTCCTTCTTTATAGACACCGCTGTATCACAGAGATGCAATTAAACCGGATGTTACTTCTTTTCTGATGTTGCAACCAAAATCGAGATAAGGTAAGAACGAAGGTAAAGATCCAAGTATAGGTATAATAGCTTGTTGAAAGTTTTTACGAGTTCTAGGCTGAGTGTTAATTACAGTTCCTATCGAGATCTAAAGCTTCCAGAGGGTTTCTTCTCGGAACACCAATCTGGATTTTATTTTCTTTCGTTATGACGGTGGTCTTGTACAGTTGTACGCGGAGAACGAGCATCAACCGAACACGGCTCACTGGAATATTACGGAACAAAATGATTTCTCAACGTTGCTAGCGATATATATTCGTGTCATAAAGGGTACAAATGGAACGTGTGCAGGGAGACAGACCGATGATCCGAGTCAGGGCAGACATTTCTTCCGCGGATTCCCGAATGGGCTGATTGATGACGCCGTTAACGTGTATTAACGATATGATCTATTCGCAAGAAAAATCCTACGTCGAAATTCCAATTCGCGATTAAATAAACGCCGATTCCGATATGGATGAATAATCTGCTTAAATGAAGTGCGGAAATATTTTCACATGACTGCAATACTAGCTCTAATAAAACAGAAAATAAACTGTCGTGGAAATTCGTAAGTTCAACACGTTTGCCACTATTTACAGATTTATCTGTAATCGACGTTAACAATTGTAATAAATTGCAGAAACCAAAAGCCAATAAACATATTCGTTTTAATATAGCAATTTATGTGTGAAATCTACTTATCTCGCAAATAAATTATTCTTAGTCCCATCGAGCGTTAAACGAATACATATATTCGGTAACATGTATAACACGCATTCACGAAATTCACTCTAGATTCAAGTTAAATTTACATTTACACTCTGCCTCTGTCAGAAAATTCGCCGATATTAATAAATATCTAATAAAAACAAGTTTACAAGCAAATTTTGCAAAATTAAAATTCTAAAGTCATAAAAGCTGATTGGACGGTTTTAAAGGTCAATAATTAAGAATTCACTTGTCAATTCATTAATATAATTAACTAATAAATTGCGAGAGGATCTTGTTAGTCAATTATTGCAACTTAACAAAATCACCAGAGAGTATCCAAAAAAAATCAAACGCGAACTGTAGCCAGAGGGAGTCCCACGAATTCACTTTCGAAACCACTCGCGGGATAAGACACGTGGAATTAATCGCATCTCCTGTCGCACTTTCTTCCCTCCGTATTTTCTTTTTTTTCTCCTCCTCTTTCCTCATATTTCTTTTTTTCTTCTGTATCTTCTTTTCGTTTCGCGTCCGCAAGCTCCGATGGTTAATCTTGTGCTCGCCGCGAGCGTGACCCGAGCTGAATTTTAAATCTGACGTATTACACGCGTAGCTGGTGTACAGGAGTCGGAAGGACATCTACATAGAGGCAGGGAATTAGCATAAGCCATTGTCCTGCCAACGGCTCGACCAAGAGAATGGTACCTGAAAGCTCTACCAGCTACAATAACCCTTTATACAGTGCAGGTGGAGTACTGTTATAACCGTAAATCGTATGTAAACGTATCGTGAGCGCTTTTGCGATTCTATTCGGTTGGCCAGAGGAATTACGACTTGCCAATTAACCGATTAGATTATCGCCAGGGCCAGATATTGTCAACTCTCAATTATATGTGCGAAGGGATGTCTTGATAATACAGGCCAAGTGCGATAATCGTTCCTCCTATTATATGGGACCGAAATTGATTTAAACAATCGCGTAATCGAATGTAAAATATCGATCGTGGTTATTCCCATGTTGTTGAAATAGAAACTTTGCTGATTCTTGAAGGATATTACGAACAAATAAGTAAAGATTTCTAAAAGTTAAAAGAGAGAAGACACTCTCCTAGAAAAACTTATTTTGTATTAGTTATTTGATTCGTGGAATATTTATTTGATAATAAGTTATTGAAAAAATGTTTGGCTTAGAGAATGAACAAAGAAGGAAGACTGTAATTTTGTATCGATTAGTTATTTGATTCGCAGAACTCTTTAAGGGTAACGGAAATGAGTGGTCGAAGAAATCTTTGACTTAGAGAACGAAGCGAAAATAAAAATTGATATTGCGAGTGTTGATCGTTTGATTCGTAGAAGAATTCTTGCAGTTTGATGTGAATGGGTGGTTTAAAAAATCCTGAACTAAAAGAATGACCATACAATAAACAATAATTTTATATTAATTAATTATTTGATCAATAAATAAATTTAAAAAAACAGAGAGAATGGATGGTTAAACAAATACTTGGCTTAAGGAGTGAAGAGAAGATAGAAATTCGTTTTACCTTTCTTAATTATTGAATTCGTAAAAGAATGCTTGAAAATGAGGAGAATGGATGGTTCACGAAGTACTTGACTTAAAGAATGAGACAAGAAGAAAATTGATTTTATATAGGTTAGTTGGCTTATATGCTAGTTTATAGGTTGGTCTATGGATTGGAAGTAGACTGTAGTCTACTTCGTTATTAATATCGCGTGCAAGAGTACGTGGGAAGCTTCCTGTGATCTTAATTACTCTTTCGATTAAGTAAATACTGTTATATCAATCGTCATTGATTGCATAGACGCGTTCTACTAACATCCGCAGAACCTTCCAGTAAGTTTCAATCGTTCTTTTCGAAATATTAACGCGAATTATCAAGTATACGCAAAACTTGTGGTCTTCAAAGACTCATTGTCAGATAAATCCTGTACACTCCGTTTTAATTGGAAGACCACGTTAGACGTCAGGAATTTGCAATTGACGTAAGATATATTTTCTGTCTATATCGAAAGGAGGAAGCAAACAGTGGTGTACTAAAGAACGTGATTCATTCTATCTCATCCGGGATTTCAACTTTCCCGAACTTTGCTTCCAAGAAAAAGAGAAGAAGAAGCAAACGAAATATACAAAATTTCCTTATATAATGTTAGACCAACTTACTACGACAAAATAGCTTATAGCAACACACGAATGCTCGTAAAAATGCGACGGATGCATTTCCCTTGCTAACACGTGTCTGGACGAGAATAAAACTTTTATTAACGAAACAAAAATATTTTACTGAAATAAAGTAGAAGCAAGGGAAAGCATTTAGTATTTTTGTTTTCTATTTAACACTAGCACTACGTGAAAAAGAATTACGCAAACAGCCATTGCTCCTTTCTATATCCACGCCTTGTAATTGCGATATTTATGTAATTACGCTTGTGTAGTACGATCATCCTGAATATTCATTTTTATATATGTACTTCTTAATCCTTTAGTACTACGATCGATCAGTCACGCGATAAAATGTTTAATACATTGACATGGCAATTAAGTAGTAGTAATAACACATAGTACTTTACTGTATCTAGGTTAAGTAGATTAAATTACTATGTAAGTAGTGGGTAAGTGTCGTATGCAATTATATGACTACAGTGTTGCAACGAAGATGACACACAGACAACAACGAGTGATTTTAAACCAATTTTAAATAGCTGCTCATAGAATCTTAAAGCTAGAACTACCAGAATGGTGATCTGACAAAGCGATCAGTTCGTTATTTTTCATAGAAATTTTATAAATTTACAACAATGCGTTTTCTAGAATTTTCGTAAAAGTATATGAGCAAAAATCTATTTTTCTTCTTGGATTATATATTTTTTCGTACATCTTTCATCTTAATTTCTTTGTTCGTTTAAAAATTTAGTCTAATCAAAGATTTAATTGAAATTTGTAACCGCACATAAAATTAACATTACCAGAAATCGAAGAGAAATTAATTCTTAAGTGTGAAATTTGTCCAACTAACAATACAAGAAAATTCTAATAAGGTTTTTTCATGAGACATGTAGTAGGACGCGACAAGCCTCTTTATCTCCCTTGAAGGAAGAGAACTGCTTACAAAGAAACTATGAGCGAAAAAAGAGGAACTGTACGGCACATGACGCAACACACAAGCTTTGCTGGAGTGTTTTGACAAATGACGAACAGAGTTCTCGGGGAGAAGAGTGCACATGTCTTCGGTTCGCATCTCGAGGAACTCGCCAGAGGGTCTACCCTCTCATGGCATATGCGAATTGTGTGTCAGGAGGATCGTAAAAATCCGAGAACAGCCGGGGACCGAGGATTTTTCGATGAATTTTCACACGAGAAGGACCCAGCTATCGGCTCGTCCCCCCGTTCAATTAAGTTTCAACGCCGGAAACATGTGAACCTACTTTACGCTTTTAAAGTCATGCCTTATTCGGCTGAAAACCGGCGAGAAAAACCGCTTTGCAGCTTTCGATCGGCGATCCTCGATTAGCTGAAACTCCATCGAGCCGCGTTCTTTCCCCACTTTCGAAAATTGTCCGGTGTATTTTGTTCGAAGCGATTAGCGAATTAAATTTTTTGGGCGAATAGAGCAATCGAGGAAATACTTGAAAATTTCAAACATTTATTTTATGATCATAAAGGACAATTTTCTTGTAGAGCTTTTAGAATATCGATACGATAAGTTTTACTAATAATACATATTTGTAAAAGTAATCTTTTAAAGTAATTTTATTTGGATAATTTAGAGTAATCTGCTGGTTAAGAGAAAGAAATTGAGGTTCGTGGAATAAGAGAACTCTATTCAATAGAATAATACCTATACTAAATATTTAACTTGTGGATTGTAATATAGTCTTTAGAGAAATAATTTCTTTCAAGAAAAATACAATTATAATATTTGTATAGATAATCCTCTGATTGGAGAATTTCGAATAAAAGAGACTTTCCATACTTTCAAACATCAATTATAGAAACATTTCTAATATCTCCTATGAATCATCAAATGTCTATCTAGTTTGATACTTGAACTATTTCCTAATTTACTCTGATTAGTATGGCGCCGAACAGACAGCTTCTGACGACAATAAATTAACGCGAAATTTATATCGTTCAATCCGGCACAGGCAAATATGCATTGATGCATTATCTTCTTACTTGATGGACCATAACATCACTTACGAAAGCAGAAGCAACTGGGCTCGAAGGAAATGCGAAGGCAAGGTCGAAAAACCTGCGAAAAAAGTGGACAAATGCGACGTGCGGCCTCGTAATTATGTCACAATTGTACGCGGCGCGCGTATGTGGCGTAACACTCGGATAAGCGGAGTAATGAGACCGATAAAAATATGTAGTCCTTGTATTTTCAAAGTTTTTACGAGTTTCGTCGCTAATACAATACATCGTCAAATAATTGCCTGATGAGAGGATCTACGTCTCGAAGTTATCCCCAAATTCAAAATCGAAATATAAAGTTAATTCACTTACTCACTTACTTCAAGAATGATAATTCATTTGAACCACACTACATAATATTAATTAATATTCGACCAGCATAAACTCTAATGTGTCCTAACTATGAACATTCCATGAAATATTTCAAGGCAAAACGAAGAATATCAATACAATAATATTTACCCACCAACTACGTGCATCTGGTGGACATCATTTCCTATATAATAATATTTAATCATTGTAAACTCTAATCTGTCTTACGTCCTAACAATAAATTTCAAAGTCCTCCGTTTATACTCCAAGGAGAAACGAGGAAATTAAATATAACAATATTTATCCACCAACTATATGCACCTGATGGCCGTCATTTCCAACGATAATAATTAATATCCGATCACTAGAAACTCTAGTGTATCCTAACTATGGATAATAAATTTCAAAGTTCTTCATCTATGTTCCAAGGAAAAATGAAGAAAATAAATATAATAATATTTGTCCACTAACCACGTGCTCCTGATGGCCGTCATTCCCGCTGAAGATCGGCCGGACCCACGGCTTGGATACCGGAAAACCCCTCTCGACACTGGTATGAGAGCCGAAGGAACGACAACGCGCACCACCTCCGCGGACGGGAGTCGGCCACTGACTGAACGTGACTCTGATTCTCTGGAACCGGGAGGAGGCTGCGTCGACCGGTCAGGGACCACGAGCCTGCGGCCTTCTGACACTCAAGTCACCGTCAATTTCTCCCCCTTCGTTCTTTCTCTCGTTCCCTCACTCCTCTATCTTTTTCTCTTTCACCGAGCTGTTGCGTTTCGTTTACACTTTTCTTTTTTCCTCGATAAACAGACGATCCCTTTTACACTGATCAACGGAATTTGATTCTTTAGAAAACCGTCTGTGTGCTTGGTTACTTTCTTGCATGCTTTCTATTTGTCTCTAGTATCGAGATTCAAAGGTGTAATTCGAAGTAATGGTAGTTTCATTGGTGAAGTTTGGGATCGGCATCTTTTTGGGGATTACGGCGCAATAGATGATCCCAGACGTAATTGAATATACTTTGCACCGGTGTTTCTGTTTGAGGATTTTGTTAGTCCGTTTTTGCTAATCGTTCGCTAAATATGCTCACGAAATGGAGGAGATACGAGAGGTTCTAACAGATGGTTCGAACGCTATTTCATTTGCACGTTGCACTTTGGAAAGTTTCTGTTTCGTATAGACGAAAATTTTACTATTTTTAAATATGCTAACAAGCCAGTCATAGTGTTTAAATCAATCGAAGGCTCAACAAAAAAGCGTGCAAGCGTATTTTTTCGTTTTTCTCCTAAAAGCATGTTAAATAAGAAACGGTATACAATACATAGGTAACACTTATAATAATGTACAGGATTTATTCAGAAGTTTTCAAACGTTTATAAGAACGTATAACGATATGTTTTATATATAACGATATCAACTTTATTTATAATTTTTTCAAATTAAAGATTTTATCGCTTGTACAACATTTGCTTTTGACCTCTGCAATATTAATAGAAAATTTCGATGAACATCAGTCTATTTAGTTAATATATTTCATGCAATTTCTAAGAACCTAGTCCCAACCAACTAGCACGTTCTTCACACGAAACACCATTAATATTCATTCCTCATAGCAAACTATTAGATTGACCACGACAAAATTCGCATACTACGTCGATAGCTATCAACAATACCAATGATCTATGTTCATATAATATTTTTTGTTTGGTTATATTCATAAAATATACTGATAAAATATAGCTATTCCACTTTTGGACACTTTATATATACCATAAATTTTCGATATTTTACGTCAATACTTTCAAATCGTAAAACAAGAATATCGCCAATTTCTATACTGAAAATTCTCGATAATAACCGATAATACCATTGATATCTCTCTATTTCTCCCACATACGTGTTAAATATGACAAGCTGTAGAAAAATGAAGCAACACGGTTGTGACCCAGTGTGGAATAGTTCAAGGGCAAGTGGTCAGGAAGAGCAATGGATTCTGGAAATTCATTCAGCCGCTCATTCACTCTACTTGCGGACGTCTTAATGAAAAGTGAACCGGCGATTTACGAGCGATCGTTCGATGCGAATGTAGAAACGACCGATGAATAATGGAACGCGTGCTTCTTGGATAGCCCCCTTAGTAGTAACCAGCGACACGATTCCAACATGATGGGATACTCGAGCGACAGAAGAACAGAGATAGGCAAAGTCGATGACGGGGAGTAGCGAGACAGTTAATTAAATTTAACGGGGAGGTTATCACGTCACCAACGATCGTTTCTATGTAGGTATCATGGGCCAGCTTTTCGCGATTCTAGCTGGATTCTATTCTCGATCGTCGAACGAGAGAAGCGTACGACGTGTCTCACGCTTGAAAGAAGCTCGAAACGACAAGAAAGTTTTAACGACAAGATTTAATAGCTATGGGACAGGCGGTAAATCGTTTTAACAACCTATGTGCACAGAACCAATTGTTCTTCCGCCGTTCCTTTCCCAGTTTCTGCCCCGTTTTCTTTGTCCAACCCGGTTATTTCCAGTTTTCCTCGATGCCCGAGATGTTCTACTACTGTGAACGATTCGATTTTGATGCTTGAGAAACAACTACCTTAATCGCGCTGCATTTTATTCCCTCATCATGAAATTTATCCGGTATTTGAAAAGAAATCATGGATCTTTCGTAATGATTTTTCGATTTTTAATAATTCCGGAAATTAGGTTAATACATTTTTTTTTTTTTTTTAGTCAATTTATAGTATCGAATCCTATTCTTTCAGACTGTTCCTATGGTTATGAAAGACAATTCCGAGGATTTCTTTTTCGATGCTGCTTTTTCTTTCGAATCTAAATATTTAGGTCCTACGATTTTATGAAATTTGTACTAATTAATGTATTTATAACATTGTAATAATCTATTTTTTCAAACCTGTATGGTATACTCCTGCAAACTACCTACTATTCTATTTTTCAATGTGAATTACCATATCCACGTTTTCCAATAATCTTATATATATGTAGTTTTTTTTCGCGCTCAATACATAATACCTTAACCATAACATTTACTGGGAACACTAACGAACGAAACGTCGGATGTAAAACCCTTCTTCACTAAATAGTCCCAAAATTACCAAATCGTTCAAATTCAAGTTTCCACTGTAACACAAATACATACACTCTCTCACCACCGATCGATCAATCATGCAAAACACGAAGCAAGATACAAGCCCTTCGACCATCGAACGTTCCGTTCGCCAGAATCTCGAGACGAATATTCACGGAAGAGAAAAACGACGTAAGTCGATCCATTAGGACTAACCGTGTGCTTCGACGGCGCATCGTGGCGGATGACAGTTCCCCGTCCAGCGGGAATCCTTCGACAAGAAGCCTCCTCCTCTCTTATCCGGTTAATTCACGTTAAGACCGGCACCAAGTGAAATCCTTGCGAAAGGACGCGCGCGTGGAACTCACGAGAGAAAACTGACCGAAAGAAGCGCGGTACACGAACAGAGTACCGACCCCCGATACCGAGCTGCTCTCTCGGTTCAAGTCGAGAAGGAAAGAGAAAGAGCAGAACGTACGAAGAGAAAGAGAGAAAGACTTACGAGAGACGCATGGAGAGAGGAAGGCAGATAGAAGGTTGGCGGCAGAAATGGTCGTAGAAGGGGCGGGAGGGACGAGAAACAGCGACAGGGTGGAGGACCAAAAGAGAAGAGAATAGTTGGAGGGTGGGAGAGAGGGTCTGGTGGGGACTTCTTACTCATTCATACTCAAACGCCCCCGCAAAATTGCAAGTACCGTAAAGACGGTGCTTCTTCTCCACGCTCGAACTGCCAGCTATACGCCGCTTGATTAACGAATTCGATGCACTCGGTTTGATCTTGCTCGAAAGATTGGATGGCGAAAGTTTCGGACGAATGCGGTGATTCATGAATAGAAGATTTTTGTTCGGCTTTCTTGGATGTTTTTCTATGAATTGGATTTTCAACCGGTTTGAAAATGAAAGCCTTGATAAGTAAGGGTGACCGATGTTTGAGAGATTTTTGTTTGTGGTGTGTTTGGGTACGATTTTAATTTCTGGTTGGAACACTTCTGGAGATTTATGAGTATTCTGTATGAATGAGTACATGAATGAACTGATCGGTATAAATGCAACCGAGTTACACGTCGTGTTATAATAACATTGTAATAAAGAGGTTAAATAAACGATATAGAGTTCAGCGATAAGATAGAGCGATTTGTCTTTAGATCGTGCTATCAGTTGCGTTATAGATTAAATATAAAAATTAAATGAAAATATCGAATAATGTACATAAATAATGTATTGTTCTAGAATTACGTATATTTCGATCTTTGTGTATCTTATTTAATATTTACTTGTTTTGGAAAATCAATAACATAGTGACGTAAAATATTCGATTGTCGCTTCAGAATTTTAATCTTCAATTAATCAAATTACAAACGTTGTCACGAAGCTGACATAATCTGACAACCAGAGAAGATGAATCATCTCTTGGATAATTTTTTTTTGTATAAGTGACATATTTGATACCATAATTCCATCTGGAAGAAATAAAATGGATTTATCTAAAATTTATAATTATCGAAATTTCTCGTTAAAATGTGACCTGGATAGAATAAAATTTTACCTGATTCAGTATAGATGCAATCAGAAAGTGATCCTAAGTTTTTCACCTGTACGTTATCCTAACGATATATGGCAATATTACTCTTACCCCAATCGCCATCCTACGGGCCTCCTGTATATTTTCCGTGGTAACGGGCAACGAGGTCACCCTTAAGCCGCAAATAGTTCATGCAAAGTAATCAAACAAGTTGTTACGATGTTGCAAAAAAAGGAAAACGTTAGCGTAACGTAATTAGAAGCGTGCCTCTTGTCGGTGCTATCGGGCGTGAATCTCATTTCGACTCGGACGCGACGTCGCGCGAAATTCGACGGACGCGATTAGCGGACGAACGTTAACGTCCGTTTGTTAATTAATGCGCGTGGTATGGTCGCACGAACAATACGCTCGTCGAACCCGCCAATTCAATTTCGACAAGCCGGATTAACGCGTCAGGATGAATCGGCGCCGGCGCTCGATCACGGCGTCAACACGTGCCTTTTATTAATCACCCTCCGATTTTGTTAATTATCCCCTATTACCGAATCGCCGCGATCGAAATAATCGGGCCAACATCGATCACACCTACGCCACTCTGCGTGGGCTTAAGACGAAATGGGCTCGCGATTGATATCAATTTTTTTATATTTATGACATAAATTTATAATTAATTCCTCTTTGGAAATTACAAGAAAATTTATTGATATTTTATTCTAGTTTACCACGTGTGTAACCAAGATCAGAAAGCAAGCCGCTTTTCAATTTCAAAGCTTTTCAATTATTTTTGCTGTGTATATCTGATTGTGTATCAGGTTCAAGGATATACATGTCCTTTAAGCCTAAACGTGTATAAGTTTTGAGCTAATGATATCGATATGGACGAGAGTGATTGAAGCGCGAAGTTTAGATTACAGCGCTAATATAATGAGTGAAATTATGTATTTTTTTTTAGTGATAATATCTGTGAATGATTAACATTTATTGACAGTTATGCGTATCTCGATATCGATATTTGTAATAATCATCGATACAGTTTAATCGTCACTGCGAAAGATTTATATTTCGAAACTGTGAAAGAAGGCATGGAGTTATGCGAATGTTGTTGACAATTATATGATAATATTTGTCGTTGGTAATCGACATTAATGAAATTGATTTGGCGTGTATCTTACTTTTTGTATTATTATATTTTTGTCGATATTCCATTCTTTAATTTTGTTTTGTTCTGTACTGTGAATACGTATTATACACGCGTGATATTAAATATATTGTAAATATTGTTACAGATTAGTACTTATTTAAATATTATGCATTTTTACAATCGCATTCTGTACCTCCTCGTTCATTTAAGAGATTAATTCTAACATAAAAAACAAAAGAAATATAAACTTGAAAAGCAAATCTCGTTACTTCTCGGAAGCTATCGCCGCTTATCAATATTTGCCGACAATTATTGACTTTGTTCAATGTCTGTCGACGATTTCAAGATGAATTCAATCTAATATAATTTAAAGTTCCAATATTAAAACACAAAAACGTATAAAACATCAATGATACTTTATACATGGAAACACTGATAATTTCCAATAAAAATATGTAATAAAGAAAATACAATAGAAACCTAATTATTTTTCTACAAGTTCATTCTTCGAACATTCATTAGCTTTGCACATCCATCGAATGATGCTATCCGATCACTGATCGAAGATCGATAACGTTTACATTTCCGCCGTTGTAAACGCGAATCCCTTTGCCAGACGCCACCTGTTATACCATTCGCGAAATTACGAGATTGAGATTATTAGCGATTCAGCCGTCGAAAATTCGCTATGTGCCGCGGTTTGACCCCTCCCTAACCGATCCCTCATTGACGAATTGACCCCGATGACAAATCGCGTCGCACGTGTGACTAACTGATAGCGGCGCGAGTTTCTGTAATCCCCGCGATCCTAAAGCCACTGGTGGCCGATTAGCGAACGCGATTGCGTTCAGTTAATTAGTGCGTACAGATTGTCAGCCTGCAGTCAGGATTTCCTCTCTCTATCCCAAATCTCCTGGTTCTATTGATTTTCCTGCAGCTCTATATATTCGTATTTTTATCAACGACGATGGAAACGAAAATTAAGATTAACGGTTCCGGCTTCAAATCTCTAATTTGCTAGTCGTGATTTTTGATGGAACAACAATGTTTTTTGAACAGCTATTTTCAATTACTGTTCGTATAGAAAATTTGATCACGGAAATATTTAAGCAAAATAATTATCTAGTTCAGTGTGATAAAAATCGTATTATAATGGTTTGTCGCCGTACGCAAACATTCCATATTATGCTTTTAAATATATTATCTGTTATATTGCTTCAGTTTAATTACTTTTCCAATAGTAGTCCACAGTTGAATATATATTAAATTAAAATTGTATTTTGATAAATCGAATTTAGATGCGTTCCCTATTGAAAACACGTTTTAGCCAGTTCTGCGGGTCATTCTATTATAGGAAGGAATCGCGACTTGAAGAAGATTGAGAAATATAGACGAATTTAACCTGACTTGAAAAAAAAGATCGGTTGAAAGTATTGTTAAAATTAGACGACGATGATGGAAAATTTGTTAATAATATATCGTTGTAACTTTATTGGCATTAGTTATTCATAGTGAAATTATGTATTTTGAAGAAACTAAAAACATTTCCAGTAGAGCAGAATTGTTTTTTCAATAAATAATCTTTTTGTGCAACATGAAACTGTAAACATACAGACTCTTACGCTCTTTGATGAAAAATATGTAGAACAAGAAACATATACTTAATCGGTTTTAAATACGAATTAAATACGAATTTTAAATTCTATTCAATTTATTAAACATATTTCCAGTGATCTTTTCGAAAAATTTCTTGGAAACAGGGTAATGCGTCAAACGTTGCGTCACATTTCATAAATAACATTTGGCAGGCGAAAAGTTACAAGACCAATTGCGTTTCGTGTATGTAACGTAATCATGTTTAAAAGTCAAGGTGCTTGGTAAACTATTAACACTACGTTGGATGATCATTTCTCTGCGGCATATCTCCTCCGTCGTGGTTCGAGGAGCGCGTGTTTAGAAACGGCTTGTCGTACGGTATAAATTGTATATACATATCGTAAGAGAAATTGGTCGTGTTCAAATAAATAAACATCCGTTTGAAAATGGGAGCGCTAAACAAACGATGATCTTGATCGTAAAATTCGCGGGGGCGGTGGCAGCATCGCTATTTATTTAAATAGTGGATATTTTTGTAAAAGTTCTCTCCGCGCTACAATTCTCAACTTGCTTGTAATTTCAATTTCTTTTTCTTTCTACTCTGCAGACTAATTTTTCTAACCCTTTCACGAAATTGTATAACTTTTGTTATTTCCACTTCCGCAATGTTATATAATTCTATAATTCGTTGTACGTAAATATGGTAGGTTAATAAATTCTAAAATTTACGTAATTTACGAACGAAATCAATTATTCCTTGCGAAGTTTATGTCTCTATTGGTGTAATCTTAGTTTCAATCCGGATCATAACGATCGGATAATTGGAATATCGCTAAATTCAAATTGTACGGTTACGTATTACCTAAAATATCACGGCGATGATTCCTTCGTTTTCGTTATTTTTATTATTTCCAAAAGGTATTTATCCGAAGATATTCTAAATCGAGCTGTTTTTCGTCGGTTATCGCTCTGTTAGGTCACTTTTTCCGATGGCAGGACACGTGTCCTGTTACACAGCACTAGGGATGGGCGTCAAAGGAAGCAGCTAGTGACCTCGAGAAGCAACGTTTCTATTTAGGGCAGACGATAGACGATAAACCGTGCTCCAGGATGCAGCCTGATAGAAAGCGGCGCGTGCGATTTAATTTCATTAAGATAGATGGTCATTCATATGCGCGACATAATTCATTCTCGCGTCTCTCACTGTACTGCGCCATTAGCTTGTTCATTGTTGATTGGATTTTGATTATCTCCGATGTTATATACTCACTATTAAATTATTATCGTATAAAATTTATATCGATATAGTAAAACTTCTAATTTGTGATTTACCTGAATTATTACAAAAGTTTTTGTTTTAATTTCATAACGTATATTTAATTTATTACTCGCATTCAGATCGACATCGTATACATAAATCATAAAAAATGCATTGCATTCTACGTCAGAAATATAAAACCATATCTTCTGCGTGTAATTTAAACCGAGTCTATCATCTATTTTCTATCTAAATATATTTCTATCTAAATACATCTATTTTCCACTACTCAGCCATCAGAAATCAGATTGTTTAAATCCCAGCTTAATTTCAGGTTAAGTAACTTCAGTCGTATAAACACAAAGTTCAATAATTTAAATCTGACAATACATATTTCTAGCCAAAACGTAACTCATTTTGATACAAATGAATATGTTCACGATGAATCTCCATTGTGAATAACCTCATTATTTCCAGAAACAGGTATCAGCGAAAAATCAGCGGAGTAACATTTATCTGCAGGTTTAATTAATTTCATTCTGATTAACAACGTTTTCGGTTCGTTAATATAATTGGGTCATTAGATAACGCTTTCGAAACTGTAGCCGCGAGTAACCTAAAGCGTCCGTGGAGCGGATGAACGACACTGATTATACGCTGAAAATAAACGAAGGCGACAGAAAAAAAGAGAGAATCGCCATTGTCTGACACCGCGATATACGCGTGTTACAAAACGATGACATCAAATGTATAAAACGGTTACGTTTTAGTGTACGATAAAAATTAGAAACATTTCGCGTAGTTTGCATCGAAAAGAAGAGTAGAATCGTACAGAAATGCGTTGGCGGAGAAAATAAATCGACGTTTAAGATGGCGTACAGCTATAACATCGAAGAAGTACCGCCCGACGATGTTCCCTGCGTGGAACATGATATACGGCGTGCTAAAAAGTTTCTTCAAAAACACAGTCCAGAGTCAGGTGATAGCTTGTGAGTTCATGAATTTGAAACGCGACTTGCTCCACCGAATTTAATCGGTGGATCGGTGAATCGTTGAACGTAGAAAATTTGAAAAAGAAAGAGGAATTAACCTCTTGTGGGATCCATTGATTAAACTTAAAGGAAAATTGGGATGTGTTTCTAGATATAGAATGACTATGGAATATCGAAATTTCTGAGAAAGAAAAAAAGTTTGAAACTTGTTAGGAATTGTAATTGATTATATTTCAAAGCGACAGTTATGATCACGATGTTCTTATTTTTCGATAGAATGTATGAAAAGGTTAGTTTGATGTAAAAGGCTGATAGCGTACCAAACTTTTGAACGTATGTATATCATTGGTCACTATATCATTGTATATTTGGAATTATACTCGTTGTAAACAAAAACGAAATGTACAGACATCTCTTAGCATCCCTTATGAAGTTAGAATTTAATAATAATTACATATCAGCTTCTTAGGAATAGCGAGACGCTTCGAGGAAATCTTATCGAGGTTATCAAATCAAAAATATTATCTTTGACTACTACTCGCTTTTGAATATAATCAACTATTTTAGTGGTCGATTTATTATTAATAAGTTTGCTTTACGATCTTCTGGAAACTACTTAAGGCAACTTCAACTAGTCATTGTTACCATATCATGTTACGATAGTATATGAAAAGATTACACACAGACAATTTTTAATTAGTAATTCCCAATCTGCAAAAATTGCTAGTAAAGTTGGAATTTAAATTAACCTTTGTTAGACATATAATCTTCCTTTATTGAATCGATACCAAATCTGTAACATGAATGTGACTCGATATTATAATATAAAAGAAGTGTTTAATGAAATAAAGACTCGACTGTTTCATTGCTCAACCTATAATTAATTAATAGTGACGATCGGAGTCGATCACATTATCTCTACAAATACAAAGTATTGTAATAGTAAAAATTTCCTTAGATATTATTCTCGATTCTGAACGATTCTTAGGTACGATCACTTGACGGAAGTTTTAGCGAAGATACTCGCCGAGAGGCCAAAGAACGCGGTGGATATTTTCGAGGAATTCAGCAGAAAAGTCAAGGAGGAGAGATTCAAGACTCAGTCCAATCATCTACGAGACGTATACGTTGCACCGGCGCAGTATGAGGATGCGAAAGAGATCATCAAGCTGTTCAAGGTACGGACAGTAGGCAATTAACGATTAAACCGGGATCTTTGATTTAACTGTCGTATAAAATAGTAACGTGAATCGCGAGGAAAAGTTGGTCGTTATTTAAACGGATACTTTGAGCGTCTTACTGCAATTCCAGAATGTTCAGAGTATATACGAAGACAAGGGAGAAAAACTCGAGACAGAAGAGGAAGAGGAAGAAGGGGATATAAAGAATAAAATACCCAACATGTTGGATCTTCTATTTTATTTCGAACAGACTGGCGTGGGGTTGCCACGGGGACAAATGGTATTGCTTAATTTGTCTATACGAAAACTCATGGCCGAGTCTCCTATAGAAAATGTCAGGTAAATACCGAGAAATTTTATTATCGTAAAAGAAATGTTCGAAAATTAATAAATTCGCGCGATAGATTTCGGATAAAAATCCTTAATAATTTAATTTCATGCGATATATTTTGGAAAAATTCTGAATAAATTTTTAAACAATATTCTTAAATTAATAATTTCACATGATAGATTTTGGGGAAAGGTACTTGGGAGTCCAAAAAATTATTACGTGGTAGAAGCAGACTTGCAAACAGAGGAATTGAACAGAAGATTAGAGGTAAAAGAATGACTTGGAAACGAAACTTTCATTTTTCACAATGAAATAAATCTAAGTACTGTCTATCTTGATATTATTTGCTTGAATCACGAAACATTGTAAGCCAACACGATAGAGTAAATTCATTTTAGAAAGAGAGAGAGAGAGCAAAGCACTTTCTGAATATCGTCCACGCGTCTGCAGAGAATGGCGGAAGAGGAGAAACAGAGGCGTGAAGAGGAGCGAACCAGAGCGGAAGAAATGGCTATAGCAGAGAGAGAAGCTGCTGAAAACATGGAAAGAGAAGCGACGGAGGAAACTGAGGGAGTAGCTGAAGCAACGGAAGAAAAAGAACCGGAAGGTTTGAAGCTCGTCTTTCCGCCTCTACCTACTCATTCGTGGGTACCACCAACGGAAGTACCGTCGGAGAGAATCGGAACTGGTGCGAATACCAAGGTATACTTCCCGAATATCTTTAATGTAGGAACAATAAAGACAGCAAAATTTTTTTACCGAAAAAAGAGATAGAAGTTAATTGTTACACGCGAATTAGATCGAGCTTTAATTAAATGAAACTTGTGGAAATTGTAGTTCATGTGTTATTTTTTAAAAATAAAACGCTTTTCATGTATTCGTACAATTTTTACGCAAAATTACGACGTATCGTAAAAAGTTAGGAGCACAACTTCCACAGAATTAAAAATGAAATTATCTAATATGAGTCATGGTTTCTGACTAACGATTAAACGTAACGATATCATTACGTAACATTCCATTAATCGAAGTGGAATCACATTGTACGAGTGGAAAACATCAGCAGCATTCAAAGCGCAATGTTCGATCGAATTAATATGCGACGCAAAACACGGGGCGTGTTTTCCTGAGCGTGATCCCGGTGGTCGACTTTGTTCCAGGTGTATTTTGTATGCAACGAGCCCGGTTTGGACAAGTGGATCGAACTGCCACCGGTTACACCGCAGCAGATAGTAATTGCACGACAGATTGTACGCTACTGTACAGGAAATTTGGAAACGCCGGTACGTGTTCATTTTCCACAGAGACAAAAAAATAAAATAAAAAAGAAAGAGAAAGGTGAAAAATATCAAAAATCGAAGAACCACGATTATATTTCCGATTTATAGTTTCACACTTTCCCACCATTCCCTGGCACCGAAAAGAATTATCTCCGTGCACAAATAGCCAGGATTAGTGCGACCACCCAAGTTTCTCCGATTGGATTTTTCACTTTTGGCGCCGGAGACGAGGAGGAAGAGTTGATGGAGGAAGTAGAGGAAGGTATATAACGTTCCGTGTTTATCTGGAAGAAAATTCGAAGAAGAAATATCAGTACTATAAATTATTCGCAACGCTCGTTACTGTTTTATATAAGACTCGTTTTATTAATCATAAAAGAGGAATTTTTCTACTTTATATAAATATAATATTCTTTAAATACCATTCATTGCATGTATAGGCGGAGAATTGTCAGAGAACGTACATTACGATCCTTTGCCTATTAAGGATTTAATAGACCCTTCCATGTCGAACTGGTGTCATCATGCACCGTATCTTTTGAAACAAGGCCGCGTCGTATGGTGGAATCCAAAGGCAGCACAAGAAGAAGTTAGTCATTCTTATAATAATAAGAACAGAAACACAAGTTTGTAAAGAATAAACGAAACTTCTAAAACGATCAAATATACTTCGTTATGGTCGAAACAAAAGAATCTTACCGAAAAAGTTTAGATAAAATTAATCGAGAACAAAATTTTATTTTTAAAATGAATATTGCACAGATCTAACATTGGAAGCTAAAAGATTAACTTGAAAAAAAGGACAATATGTATATAGAGTACTACAGAATGTAATCTGCTTAGCATATATCTATGTAGAAAATATCTACATAGAAAATATCTATTATGGACTACTTATGAAATTAGGAAATTGGAGAGGAAGAGGAAGTGGGTGAAGAAGAGGAGGAGGAGACAAGAGCTGGACCCGAGGCAGAGGTTGGTCCACCACTTTTGACACCGCTATCGGAAGACGCTATCGTGGATTCGATAATACCGTGGAGAGTCTTGCAATCTTCTCACGTCCAACTTGACCAGGCAGTTGCGTTAATTAGATCAAATATTTGGCCTGGCGCATTCGCGTTCGCCTGTGGAAGGTGCGTGCACTCTAGCCTCTACTCAATAATGATTTTCCATTAAGCAGACGTATCTTTGATATTTATGTCGCCGACGAATATAAATTCCCCTTGGGATATCGAAGAAACAGCACGCCAAGCTTGGCCACGAGGGGTACGGTTTTATCATGGGGCGAATCAACCGGGAAAAGAGGAATTATGGCGCGTTAAAGGAAAATTAATGCGCGAGAAATTACGCTAATGTTACTTTAATGGTATCTCTCCACAGGCGTTTCGCTAACGTGTACATCGGCTGGGGTCACAAATACATCACGTACAATTACAGTCCACCGTCCATGCCACCTGTGCAAGATCAGTACATAATCGGACCCGAGATTATGGAAATACAAGATCCCACCTTCGAACAAGAAGAAGCTTACAGAATTTCTCAGATGCCACCTCCGCCAGTTATACCGATGGGTAAAATCAATGAAATTAATAGTATAATTGGGTTGAGAAGATTTTATTTTTCTCGCGTTATGCAAAAAAGTAATTGTTCTTGCAGGAGAGGAAGAGGAAGAAGGAGTTGAAGAAGAAGAGGAAGAAGAAGAAGAGGAAGATTAAGAAGATGAGCAATCTGGATAACTAAGTTATCAGTAAGGTTTGGATCTAAAGGGATCTAGATTTACTGGTAAAACAGACGAAATCGACTGTTGGTACCCTTATAATTGACTTATCTTGAGAGAGAGAATAAGATTTCTTACTATTCAAATCAGTCTATGTAAGAAAATAATATTCTAATGTTGAACACTTCATGTGAATACTGCATATGAAAAACTATGATACTATATATTATATATATTATAATTAAGTTTAGTATTTAAAAATTAATTGAAAAGATACATGATCTTTAAAAGTTTATATCTATCAAAAAATGTTTGGAAAATGTTTCAATATAAGTATTAAAAATTATAATTATGGTAATTTGTATATTTTAGTGGTGTACAGCATTTTTTAAGAATTAAAGTAAAAAACATTTCTTATAGATCAGTTTTCAATCGGTAAAGTAGGAATTCCTTCCTAGGGAATTTTGTTTCCTAAACGTTTAATTCGAATTACTGTAACACGTGCTATATATATATATATATTGTTCTATATCGTATCATAACCTCTAAACCACGAATTTCCCGCCAAGTATAATTAAACAACATATGCTTTTTAATTGTAAGAAGCGGACATGTCTGAAGAAACGCCGGAAGGTGAATTTAGATTACGACCAATGAATTGTGAATTAAACCAACTTTCAATGCCTGATGGATCGGCAATGCTAATGCAAGGTAGGTTAACCTTAATTATCACTATCATTATTTATTAATAACATTTTATGTATTTTAGGAAATACGGCTGTAGTTGCTGGTATATATGGGCCGATAGAAGCAAAGCCACAAAAAATGATTTATGATAAAGCATCAGTCGAAGTATCATACAGTCCTATTAAAGGTCCAGCAAGTAAGTGAAACAAAATTTTTAATTATTGAATTAAAGCTGATTCAATTGCTCAACAACATAATGATATTAATACATTATTAATTTTTCAAGAGGTGGATGACAGAATGACAGAAATGTATATCAAAGAAACTTGTGAAGCTGCAATAATTGTTACTTTCCATCCAGCAACTGCTATATGCATTAATATACAAGAATTAGAAGATTCTGGTGGGGTATGATCTTTACATTCCTAGTATAAAATCACTTATACTATATATTAATAAATATGAATAAATTTTAGATATTAGCCTGTACAATAAATGCAGCATGCTTGGCACTTATTAATGCTGGTATTCCAATGAAATTTACTATTGCAGCAGTGAATTGTATGATACAGGAAGGCACTGAAAATATTGTACTAGATCCTGATACTACTCAATTACAGGTATTTAAAGGAATATTTATATACTTTAAGGGAAAAATCGAGATATTTAACGAATTATCTATCCATTTTAGGAAGCTAGAGCAGAATTTACATTTGCATTTGATAGTATGAATAAAGATGTTATATGTTGTAATACTGTTGGTAGTTTTACGGAGACAGAATTTTTGGAAGCAATGGAAAAATGTAAACAAGTTAGTCAATATGTATTTGATTTCTATAGAAATCTTGTAAAAAAGTATGCAAAAGTGATATAATATATATACATTGTTTGCAAAATGTTTTAAATATTTCTGTCAGGATCAAGCAATTTGCCATTACCATCTTTTTAGCACATGTGAAGAAATTGATTTAATGATCTATTAAGTCAATTAAAAATGAGTATTTTGATTTTATCTCAATCTTAATCAAAATGATATAAATTTTGTCAAATATCAACTTTAAATATAAGAAAACAGAAAAATTACTTATTTATTTATTATTTATTTAGGGAAAAATTATAAGGAAATAAATTCTGGCAACTAATAATCAAAAAGTTCTAAAAACAATCGCGATATCTCGTTATTCGTAACACTAAAACAAACACAACTATCATTTCATTGCATTAAATTTGTCGGGTCTCTTCTAAATTTAGTCCCGAAAATCTCTAATTACAAAAAAAAAAAAAAAAGAAAAAAGGAACCATGGTTAACCATTGTCTTACATACGTACGTGCAAACAATTATAATGCCCATACATAATTATAAAATCACAAGTTCGTTTTGAAAGCCATCTTGTGACCACGACCGTAATAATGAATTTAATTAATCGATAAGTGAAACTAGAGACAAGTTGTATTTTCTACTCGCGCCAGTTTTACGGTCGGTTTCTTAAATTTGAATTCCAAAGACAGGTTGGACACGCTATAACGCGCCTACCCGATCGGAGACTGTTTGATTTGTCCTGATCCTACCCATTTATAATTAACACTCACACGAGAAGGTATGCTACCTGTCTACCTAACACTAGATTTGGAAAAATGGCAAGAATCAAGTAAACCAACACAATCATCCTTCAGTTCTCAGACATACCTTCCGGATGCGAAAAGCTTACACTAGGGAGAGGTTCCGAAACGTCTCCAACATTCGAGTCTGACATACAACTTTTACATTCTAATTAACGTAACATTTTCCTGAAATCAACTGACGGTGGCTAGCGACCATTGTTTTATTAGCGATTAACTCTATCCTGAATTGATAAATGAAGCATAAAATATTATTACTCGCAGGTAGAAGATTTACGTTATCTAACCAATCACCCGTGTCGATTCGGACTATTCGCCCTACGACATGATTGGGTGACTGGAAGAATAAAAGTTACATGCAACTCATCATTAGACGCGAAAGATATCGTCATTAATGTTATCTCTGTTCAGAAAAGATCGTCCCTCAAATATCGTATCCTATGGTGGAAGTGAAGGTTATGCAAAATCTATAATAAAAAGTAATTGTACTCCATTAAATGCTCAAATTTGCTTGGATGTTATAAATTAATGACTTAACTGTTATAAGTTAATACCAAACCTCTGTAAATCGTTGAATACGAGAAAGTACTTTATGTTATATCCACTTCTTCAGTACCTTGACTTTGTTTCAAATTTTACCAATTTTCACATTCGAATTGAGTATACAGTAGAATTACATTTATTTGAATTTATCGTGGGATAAATACGTAATTCATATAATTGAAGTTCATATGATAAAAGCGTACTTATTCTCCTTGCTATTTATAATTTCTTCTTCATATGATAATAGTTCACGTCCAGAGAAGTAAATTTAATCACCAAATGTTTATTTCATTAAAATTTTGTATAAGTAAACGAAGTGCGTCAAACGAACTAACTACATTCGACATAAGGTTATAAACTGTAGAGGGCGTAATAAAACCTCTAAATGGTCGGTGTTACAGAACATGTGGCGGAATTTCTCTGTGGATATAATATCACAGAATAAGAACTTTATTCTGACTAATTTTTAATGCTATATTTTTATAATACTTTTAATAATATTTTTTGTAACATTTTTATAATATTAATTATTAGTGTACATAAAATATTACAAGACTTTAACACCCTATTCCTACAAACTTTTGTTTGAAATTAGCGTTTAGTTAAATACAGTAACTGCAGATGGCTCCAATAATTTCTCTGTAAAGTGCTGCACTCTAGTTGTAGCTTTAGTGAAGAATTCTTATTCGCGGTTTGTAGTTTGTCACGTTTAAAGAAAATTTCGTTTTCGTCTTGTTGTCGTGTCATAAATCATAATTCAGTTTTTACTATACAACGAGCACAGTAAACAATCTAGTTAATTACTTTTCTGTTATCATTTTTTGCAATACAATTCCTTATTACGATGTACTTATTTCTATTTTCAGATCAGCGCTAGAATCAATTGGGAAGTACTTCTAACCGTCATACTTCAAATTCAATCAATTCCTGAGGAGATAGGTTCGTCTAATCAGTTTATTATTTAATTACATATAATTACATACCCGCATGATCTTTCTTATATCTCAAACGCATGCAATTGCGTTAATATGTTCAGAGTTATGTTATCGCCTCACCAGACATTCTCGTGCAATATTTCCCTGTAATGCATAAATATCAAGAAGCAAATTCAAATCAACAGGTAGCTTCTCAACTTCCTCCGTGGCCCTAGCAATACAACTTTAAGTTTCGCGGTCATTTATCATCGCAGCCCATTAACTTACGCCATAACAATCGGCGTTTCTTAGATTGCAATTATAGTAAATTTTCGTGCAGCTTTAACGAACCGTGTATATGCTTCTCTAATAACAGCTACGACTTTTCGTTGCCATCTTGTCTACTGGATACAATGAATTATTATACAAGTGTTTCGTTACTTCCCTCTTCCATCGTGATAGCTTGAGTGTCGTGACGAATCGCTGACTCAGCTGTGTCAATCATTTCGGTTGCGTTAATTTCTCTAGTTGCTTTCAGGGGAACCGTGCAGTAGACGATTTAAGAATATAGTATGCATAATCATATAGATACCTATAACCTATGCATATGTATATATACCTACCTGTAAAAAATAATGTATATATGTACCTATTTGTAAAATACCACGTTTGTGGAAATAATTCAAATGTAATATTATCATATTATCGCAGGAGTTTGACTTTTACATAATATTTCAAGTAATCGATCATATTCGCGCGATTTCGAAACAATGTAACAATGCATACAAATAGACTTCTCCGATAATCTTTGCATTACCATGCAAGAGTAGATATGCATCGGTTATGCATGTTGCTTCGTTAAAGCCAGTGTGGCGTGTAGCGAACGTGACATTGTGGAATAAATAAAGTTATATAATATGGTAGAATAAATGTGCATATCGATATCGTGTCCGGCGAATTTGCATCCGCGCACGTTGTACTATATTTCGACCTATCGCCGTAGCGCGGCGCTATTAAAAACGAATGGCAACCAATTACGCGGGAATGCAATTGCGACCATCTCCGTACGAAAATGATCGTTCTCTGCGATATTTCCCAGATCCGTTCTCCGACTTTGATAATTGCCAGTTGGCCAATTATCATTTGTAATTCCGTCAGAGGTCGAAGCAAACCTGCTCGAAAGTAACTATGTTACCGTGAGTGAAATTCAGCCGTGCTTGTACGTTCGTTCTCCGTTTCTAAACTGGCAACAAACGGTTCCCTTAACGTACAGGATAATGAGGTCTATCCGCGATTCTGGTTATCGTTGCCGAGTATCTTAGACCTTTTCCAGAGAGGCAAAGAGCAACTAACTGACACGTAAAAAATCCTTACCAACGTCCTTGCTTGACGGTTTTCAACCTTGTCGGGAGTATTCCTACGCGATTATCCGTGTCATCGACGAGCGATTGACTGTGCATGCTAGTCGCGTATGAGTGTATCGTATGTGTACTATGTAGCGTATCGTGCAACGTGGGTGACAGTGGAGAGAGTAATGCCTACGAAGGAGATCTCGAAGAGGAAAGAGACAGCTAGCCTCGACGAAACGAGTAGAGTGAGAAGGGTAACGATGTGAAAGACGAAAGGAGAGGAATAAGGGGAGGAAAAGGGAGAGGAAGGGGGACGGAGAAACGCGTAGCATGAAATAAAAGGGGAGGGAGTGAACAGCTAAGGGGGGAGAGCAAAGTAGGGTGGGCGGCGACCGTTTCAAGCGGAGGAGTGCCGTAGGGGCCGATAGGAACGAAGACCGTTGAGTTTGAGGCGAGGTGAGTGAAGCGCGGGCGTCACGACGACGTCGGTATCGTGGCTGGCCTCCGCCAATCCGTCCCTCAGCGGCCATGTTGCTCGTATACCTGGGGCGGAGCGCCATGGTCTCTGTCTTTTTACGTTCTCCAAGCTTCTCTTCCGCTCTCTCGCTTGCTCTCCTCCTTCTTCGCAACCAACGTCGCGTCCTCGTCTTCTTGTCGTTTCTATTCTTCTCCTTCTTTCTTTCGTTCTTTCTTCATTCGTTTTGTTTCATTTTTCTTCCTTCGCCTTGCTCCCTCTATCTGGTACGCGTACCTTGTTCTTCTCGTTCGTGCTCGCGTTACACTTCTCGCAGTCGCGCTTCTTTGTAGCTCCTCTTTCTGCTCGGCCACCTTCTTCTTCTTCAGGGGTAGCCGATCGCGCACCTGTGTGACCGGTGACGTAATACAGCTGGTATCTTGACCGCCAGCCGACCCTTTTCGCTTCGGTACAAGAACCGATCGTGTCACGGTAGCGTTGATCTTCGTGGTTTATGAACACTCCTTAGTTCATCAAGTCTTGGCGTTCTTTGGTTCATTTAGTTAGATATTCTATACAAACCCTTTAAAAATTGTACGTAGAATTATTATATACAGAATATTCTTAATCCTACGGAAATCTGATGCAATATTGCGGTATGATAGGTTATATAGTATTTCCGGGACAATTATTTATCTCATATTCTTGCCAGAATCGTTCATTTTCTATCATCATTTTTAAATGCTTCTCCTGCGTTCATTTTGTAACAGAATGATTTGGGATGTAATTGGGACGTAACAGGATCATAGAAAAGATCTTATAGGGAAAGATACAAAATGGAGATATATGTATAAACTTAAGATTGTTTCAATTATTTCTGAATACGAAACGAATAATAATTGCTATTGTGCTATTCGTATCATTTTCATGTAGATATCATCCCTTTCAATGCGATTTTAGGTATCCATCTTCTAGTACATAAGTATGTCCTACTTAAAGTGGGGTGACTTGAATTCAGACAAATTTTAAATCAATTAACGTGTATAAACACAAGCTGGATATCAAGTTGTAAGAATTCATCTAACTCGACTAATCGAAACGAGGCTTAATTGAAGAACTGTATCCCTGAACAAGTGATCGGTTCGCGTGGAATCTTCCACGCGGTGGTTACTTAAACGCATCGACTCAATAGAATCTGTAAGATATACGAGACGGAGAAACGGGATCTGTGAAGTCGAAGTGAATTATTTCCAGCGTGGACACGAGCAATTATTAGGATGCACACGGCCACTCGAGTTTCCCTCCGCGTCGTTCCGTCTAGGCGGCGGCGTAGCGGTTGATTTACGCCGCGTTACTCGGCAACGTTTTCGCCTCGCAACTGGGAAATAACAGTTCCGTACTTAACATTTCGTTTTACGATTACGCGAATCGTATGTAATTGCTGGCTGCGAGCTCTGGCCGCCAGCGCGATTGTATTTCGCCTTCGAGACCGCGTCAACTGTCCTATAGATCTTCGCGCGGCGAAAGAGAGCCGGGATAATTGTACGAACGCGGGTCCCGCCGGGAAACTCTGCAATTATTGGTATAGTATAGCGTTGCTCTCGCGCGGATGGAATTCCTTGGCTCGTTACGATCTTTCTTACAAATCAATTAGCCGAACATGAAGATATCACCGAGGAAATCGAGAACGATCACGTTTCGTTGCACGCTTTTCTTTGAGAATTCATCTTTTTAAGTTGTTTGCTCTGCCGGATATGTGTAGGACAGAAGGTAGCATACCAATTTCTAAATACTATATATATGTAATACGTAGATATATTAAATGGTTTATTTATTGTTAGTATATTAATTTAGACAGATTACTAAAATGGTTTTATTTCTTTATAGTAATAGATTATAAGTAAATAATATAATTGTTCAAGGTGTATAAACATCATTAAATTTGTGATATATGCTGTGTTTTTATTGCATAGAAAATATACAACGAGTTTACAAATCGTTAGGATTTAAATATTGAAATATTTTGTCGTACCTATGTAACTATCTACTTATATTAAAGACATTTAAATTACTAGAAGTTAAATTTGATATAATTATTAACAATTCATCTTTATTCATTTTTAATTTCGCGATTAAATTCTGATCAAGAAATAATTCAGTAGACGTCTATTCCAGTGAGTATTTTATCAAGATGATTTGAAACGTAATTACGATATCATTTGGCTTAAAATTAACTTTTCTTAACGTTTATCAACTTCTTTCCACAAACAGAGATAGTATAATTAAATATTATTCGGTTGACGACAGCGCGATGCGACATCATTCGGATTCTTTTGGTGCATCGAGGCTTATGCTGGAGCCAAAGATAGTAAATTGACAATACTAAAAAATACGATACACAAACATAGTGCAATTTGTTCTACATTTTTTATTTATTTGTCTCGAGAGTAAAAACTTGGAAGAATATCTCAAATTCAATAAATATATGAGAGTTACATCGATATGGTAATTTCAAGTTGCTTGAGTTCGGATAATTTGAGTAATCTGAACAAAACTTAGTGATAGGCACTTTTATACAGAACTATAAAATGGGGATAGAATTTTCACGTAGGTATAATCCGTAAATATTTTTCCATCATTTTATTTAAGTACCTATACCTGCTTGCGTTAAAATCGTATTTAATCATTGTGAAGATCGCAGAACAGCATTCGAACGATCGTCCTACAATTCAACCGTCTTTTCCGGTGGAAAACGCGGCGTCCGGCATGCGGATCCCCGGTGTTTGCGTAACCCGACAAAATATACAGATCGAATTCGGAGTGATTTGTTTTCTTTGCCGTTAGAAATTTTGTTCGGCCGTCCTAGATGGCTACCGGGTGAAAATAAACATTTTTCCGGGCTTTTTTGCCGGTGCACACACGCACACGTTATTCGCGTAGCGTCGACGCGCGCGTCAAATAGTTGGAAACGGCCGAGCATTCATCTTCCAACTATTATCTCCAACATAACTCATCTGTTTTCCCCATCAGCCAAATTGCCGTTCTCTCTCGAAATCGACCAATCTCCTCCCTTTCATCCTGTTCTCTCTCTATTCTGTCAAACACTGCCCGCTTTTACATCGGTGACTTACGATTCGCGAAAAAGTATCAACCTGAAATCCCATCCAGTTTTGTGATTTACTGAAAAAGACAAATTTTCACCTAGATGTATGGTACAAAAATTCGAAAGTTGTTGCGGAAATCAAACCTATTCGGAGAAATGTCTATCGTTATTTTTGACTGACGATCAATGTAGTTTCAGTCTGAATAATTCTATGATCGTTAGATTTCGTATATTTATATGCAATCATATTGTTCATCTATTACATATTGTAACTAATATCATACTTCACTTTGGATATTTTATAGATCTGTTTTTAAATTTCCTATAAATGCCTAAGAATGCACAGTGCAATTATCATCCCTCAATTTTGTCAGGCTTCTAGCGTCTGCCCTAGGTATCTGGGACAGCGATTTAACGATATCGCGTTATTTCACGTTACTACTTGACTTTCTTCCATTGGGGCATCGAATTTCAGGGTTCTGGGGGTTCTAGAAGCCAGGACATCCCGCGGACGAGACCTAGCTATCCACGGGGGTCAGAAACGTAGAAAGATAGATAGATAGAGAGAGAAAGAGAGAGAGAGAGAGAGAGAGAGAGAGAGAGAGAGAGAGAGAGAGAGAGAGAGAGAGAGAGAGAGAGAGAGAGAGAGAGAGAGAGAGAGAGAGAGAGAGAGAGAGAGAGAGAGAGAGAGAGAGAGAGAGAGAGAGAGAGAGAGAGAGAGAGAGAGAGAGAGAGAGAGAGAGAGAGAGAGAGAGAGAGAGAGAGAGAGAGAGAGAGAGAGAGAGAGAGAGAGAGAGAGAGAGAGAGAGAGAGAGAGAGAGAGAGAGAGAGAGAGAGAGAGAGAGAGAGAGAGAGAGAGAGAGAGAGAGAGAGAGAGAGAGAGAGAGAGAGAGAGAGAGAGAGAGAGAGAGAGAGAGAGAGAGAGAGAGAGAGAGAGAGAGAGAGAGAGAGAGAGAGAGAGAGAGAGAGAGAGAGAGAGAGAGAGAGAGAGAGAGAGAGAGAGAGAGAGAGAGAGAGAGAGAGAGAGAGAGAGAGAGAGAGAGAGAGAGAGAGAGAGAGAGAGAGAGAGAGAGAGAGAGGGAGATCGTGCTCGATCCGTTCTCGGCGGGGATGCTCCGAATTCCGAAAACGAGACCGTGCTCCTCTCGTGGGCGGATCGTGGCCCATAAATACTTGCGGTGTAAACACGAGTCGCCGAATGTTTGGCCAGCCCGAGCTCGACCAACCGTGCCACGGATTCGATCGTCTGATGTAAACCCTTTGGTTAAATAAACCGGCCGGCAGCGTACGAGCCACGTTTCGTACGCACACATCCAACGATCGTTGTCTGACGGTGTTAGTGAGCAATAACGCGAGTGAATTAATTATTAATTCCACCCCTGGCCTGGCTATCCTTGCCTGGACCGAATGGCCTGGTACTGCGTTGAAACCAGACGAGATTTGCGACGATCTTCGGTTAGAAGAAACGTGTTTACGATACATAGAAAATATCGGTTTTATGGAGTATCGAAATTCGTAACATAAGGGAAAGAAATTTAACCGGTCGAAGTAAGATCCGCGTCTCGAGGAGCGAGGATTTTATCTTCACAATCGCGAGCTCTTATCTGATTCGGCAAAATACCGTCGGAGGAAGCAATAAATCATTTTGCCCCGGGAACAATCGAAATTCAGGTATTGTCACGTGACGGTCATGAGATCCGTCGTTGCGACATAGAGCTCGAACGTTCGATCTACGTTTCATGCACCGATTTCTCGGAAACTTGAAACACTCGTATCGTAATATGATCGTAACCGAGATATTTTTATACTTCTGAATAATTTTGTAACATCATGGCATGCAGCTACGTGATATAAGGCACTATTTACAGAAGTAGCAAATATTATAGATAACGTATGGTTAATTAATTAAAATATTTAACAAATTGTACATACGTATATTTGAGAGTTTATAAGTATTTGGTCATGCACGAAAAAATACACCTGCCATTGCATTGTATCGATATAAAACGAGGATTTTATTAAGAAATACTATATCCTTGTCATCTTATCTATGCAATTATTTAACACAAAGTATGGTTTGCTTCTCTTTTTTAACAAATTTATCGCGTCTTTAAATAAAATAAATGAGATTGATATATATTTCCAATATATCGACGCCGATCTCTATTAGCCACAAGCCTCAACGAAAACCGTGTATTTACAGTAGTAGCACCAAAATTAACCTCATTTGCGTCACCAAAAATTATCTCGCTCTTACTTTAAACACCCATATTTTTGCAAAATCAAAAACCTATAAACTCATCGATGAAAGTAATAAAAACTTCTACCAATACGTTAGCAATAAATATACCTAACCATTATAATGTGAAATAATGTGAAAAAGAAAAAATCTCGACTCGACCCATCAATTAAATCGTCCAACAAAATAAAAAACAGCAATTGATCCTCAACCCACCGGGAGAGCAGGCATTCCACCCGAATACCTCGTTCGTAAACGCGAATATTACAGAACTACCCTCAAACGGACGTGTTGCGTACGCGCCGATATACGAGCGAGTATTAAAACGCGTTATCGCGGCAAATAGCCGTCGTTTTTCGACGTGGGTAACAGGGAAAGAAGGGTCGCGAGTTTCGTCGTCAAGGCTTATTCATAACGCGCGCGAATGGACGCGCGAGTAGTGCACGTGTAGCCGCGAGGCGAGAGGCGCGTTTATCGCGCGATGCAACGTGCAATGTGCGTCGGGTGGGCTGCGCCACGGGGGTCTCTCGTCCTGGACGTGTATTTATGGCCGAAAAAATATTTTATCATAATAATACGGAGATACGTAGCCACGGTAGACTCTACCTTTCTCTCTTTCTCCTTCTGCTTCTCCTTTTCCTTCTCCTTATCCCTCGTTCGTGGGATCGTGGTGCAAATGAGCAGCTCGCGTATCCACCGTATAAAAGAGAACTCGAATCTCCACCGTGTTCTCTCAATGTTGCCTCGTTTCCTCGTAAGGACTCGAAGGTAGTAGATACGTGGTACGTAACCGACGCGATAGGTTCGCGCGATTACCAGAAAAGTTATTAGGATATCGATCGGGATCGAGGATTTTTCGTTGGTTTTTACGCCACTTTGTCCGTGCACGGGGCACGGGGGTGCCACCGTGTGCTGCTGGAACCGGTGTCGGCTTGCATGGCGAAACCGAGCCGCGCTATAATGCACGCTAACGAAGCATAAAATGTGAGAACGAGCGGAACGTATTACACTCCCTAGTACACCGTTCGTTTTGCTTGCTTCGTACGCGCGAGTGCACTCAAGAGTGGTCGAGAGGCTCGTCGTTATTACGCTCGATGGGGGTGGCGGGTGGAAAAAGAGGAGAAAAACGAGCCAGCGCGAACTCCGCGATACGTTACATGCATCGCGACGATCTCGCCGCCGGTGGATCGTCACTGGGGTTCAAAGGGTCGAAGTTTCGCGGGCTCCGACGTTCTCACGACCCTCGATTCACGTCGGGCGCTTCTTAATCGTCTCTAAATCTCGGAGGTGTTTCTCGATGTCCGAGCAAGCTTCATCAGAGTCAACTAAATCGATGATAAAAGCGCACGCTTCCTCTCCCGCTGGCTGGCCTGACTCGCGCGTACAACCACTTAACACATTAGCCGAGGCGTATACGCGGGGTGCAAAGTATCCTCGTTTAAAGAAAGTCCTGGAGAAATCGTGGTATCGTGTTCGGTTGGTTACTCGCTGCGACGTATGTTCAGACGAGTTACGAGGCGGCCGCGCGAGCAGTTGCAGCTGCGACTCTAATTGCACTACCGACTCGTATTTGCATACGCGAAAAATATCCTCTGCTTCGTAGCTATGATTATTATTAACTTCTCGACGGCGGGATACTGGTATTATTGAACCTTCGTTGCGCAGCTGAATTTTGTGACGGCCATTTTACCGTCGTTGTTATTATTGTTTTGTGTTTATTGCGCGTCATAATCGACTCATTATGATCGACTCGACGAGGGAAGAGAAAATATGTAGGTAGTTGAATAACATATATTGAGTGCGGGAAAGAATTTTGTATACTTTATAATTTTAGTTTTACGGTCCATAACGTTACTTCAAATTGAGATATCTTGTTGCTTTTTGCCGTGTCTATGGAGGTGATATTGGAGTTTTTAGATAGCGTTTACCATTCTGTTTGGAATATAAATTGAAAAAATAGCCGTAAATGTATGAAAAGTATATTCAATAGATGTTATGTTTTCGTTATGCATTAAGTTAATAAAAATGTTGCTTAAGTTACGGAAATGATTTATTCTGCTTTTGATAAAAATCAACATCAAGATCGTGTAAAAGATTTTAATTTTAAAAGCTCGATGAGACGTACATCGAAATTATATCCATTGTTAAAAACAAAGATACATTTTATTCAGAAGAATACAGAACTCACTTTTAATCTTTGGATTTGTATAAGTCTTAAGATCGTATACGATGTTATTCAATGGTTTTCGTAACTTTTTATCATGATGTTTAAAATACTATGCAATATATTCACGAATCACCGATGTATATATCTCTTCTGTTATATATTTGTATATATATAGATGTAGTAACACTTATCTATATGGGTAAGTAATGCAGACAGTTGGGTAGGTTCGTAATAACAATATACAAGTGGTTAAAATAATGACTAAAAGCAATATTTATCATTTTATAAGATCAACAGATTATAAATTCGTGTAGTTTATTTAAAAACTACCAACAGTATATTGGAATTAAATAGACAATTCATTGACGTGTTCACAGGCTTGAAACGTCACTGTTTATTAATCAAACATGATAGCATTTCTCTCTTCCTATAGTATACAACGATTTAATACATCCGATCCGTAATGTAGAAACAAAACAATCCGAGGATAAAGAACTTTTGGAACAACATAATTGTTATATAACGTTTGGTACTTATAGATTTTATTATTGCATATTAGTTTTCGAGAATCAGGTTTATTACGTGGTATAATAGCTGTAATAGTAAAAAAGGATAAAATCGTCACTAGTATGTTTACTTGTAGCTTCCTGTAATTAAATCTCATCGTGTTAAAAATAAGTAACATAATTGCAATGGCAATATATGCGCATGTATGTATGAGGATAACATAATCATAACATAATAATAAGTAACATAATCGCAATGGCAATATATGCGCATGTATGTATGAGGATAATTTATGAACTTAATGCTAGTACCTGCTGCAACAGTTAACATCAACAACTAAAATTAACGAAGGATATAATAGCCGACGAGTAGAACGCTAGATGCAATTTTTCTAATCAGTCTTTCATCAAACGAATTATATATGTAACATTTTGTGTTGCGTTCATGTTACATAAATGCATAGAGTTTATCGTTAACGTAGACGCTAGACCTACTAAATTCGTTAAAATGATGTTCCAGACCTTTGGTCTTTACGATTATTAAAAACATGTATTATACAAGTATTTCTAATTTTTAATGTAGAACCATGATTCTATCTATTCATTTTCATTCATAATTTTAGTTATAATAGTTTGTGTGTTACTTATTGTAGTACATTATAAGTCAGAAGTTTTAGCGTTAAAGAATACAATTGCTTAATTATTAGTTCTCGCAGTCTATTTCACAAATGTTTCCCATTCATCTTAAGCTCATCACTGGACTCCAAATATTATCGATCGTAATAACACGACGATCGCAGTCGGCAATTTCTAACGACGACTTTTTGACAGGAGTCGCGGGTACATCGTAAGCAGCCCCGCTGGCGATCGTTAAACTTCCATTTATAACCCAGCAAGTAGTTTACAGTTTGGCGAAACGCGATGAATAGAGTTGTTTGGGCTGATCCTCGAGGATCCGATGACACGGCACTGCCCGCTGAATCGTGGGTGTATCATTAATCATCGTTCAGTGAAAAAAACAGATCGCGTCGCTTCGATGACGTCACAAGTTTCGCGGATTGCCAGGTCACGTATCATCATCGCTGAGTTTCTTATTGTTTTTTCTAGATTAAAATAGCTTGAAGAAAGTATTTTTATAGCTGTATTATGATCAGTAGAATGACTACGTTAAATATAATAAGTGGACTGTTAAGAAGAAACGCTCAATTGATGTCTAGCACGTGGGACTTTGAAATAGGTATCGATGATCTTAAAAATCAATAAAATCTTTCGAATAAGTAATTCAATTATTCTAGTTATGAACTCTGACTATGAGATTAGATGGTAATTGAATTATCCATCCCAGTCAATCTTACTTGGAGAATTTACATTGATATAAATTGACACAACTACTTTATATACTTTTCCTGGTATATATTCTACAAAACAGATACAGTTAGATAATTATTTTTCCTACAACTAATGCCAACAACACCAGCATGTCTTATACCACAATGATTCTCAGCGCACCAATTCTCTCAAAACCTTTAAATCTATATTACAGATCTAATAGAATCGTTAGCGAGAAAATTCAGTTCTATCCTTCGTGTCTCCACAATATTTTCTTTATCAACTTTACACATTATGCCAGGCTATTGCAAGTAAATACATACTCGTACTTATATTCATTGTCACGAGATCAGCTTAGTAGCTGAGGGAAAATACTACGAGTTTCGAGCTCTTAACCGGTACATCTGACGCAGGCAGCGAAGGGAGAGTGAGAAAGAGAATTTCGAAAGAATCGGTGAAACCCAAGGGCTACAGGGGAAATTTCACCCTGACAGCAGGTGAAACGCCCGCCGCGTCCGCCCACATTTGACGGCTGCGGGTTACCTCTGGGCACTTAAACTGAAATCTTGACCGTTCCCCGCCTTTCGCTTCCCCTCTAAACTGGTGGAGATCGGTCGTCCGGGTCGGTCGATCTCGCGCGCTTTTAAAAAGCGTGGCAAGGGGTGGCCCACCGCATTTTGCCGGGCATTATTCGTCCCTGCGGGTGATCCCCACGGCGTGCTGCTTTCTCTTCTCCTGACCCTTCCATCTTTTCTTTCTGGCCCCGCGAAGCTTTTTGTTTCTTTTTCTTTCCCTTTTGTCTCCCCTCCATTCGCCCAACTTTTTCCTTCTCGTAGGTCGCATTGTATCCTTTTATGAAGTCGTGCGCACGTCTCGGATCGGCTGGACGCGATCTTTCGACGTATCGGTGTATCTCTGCCTCTCGTACCTTTCCCTCGTACCTTCTATTTGACGCGACTCTGCTCGAAAATAGTTTCTACTTTAGATGGATTTTTGTAGCTGGAGTAATCGAAACGGCTATTCGCAATCTCTCATAGGAATTTTATGGATTTGTAATGTTTTTTATATCTTTAGTTTCGTGATATGATATTGCACACTTTATATTTAGGTAATAATTTCACGTGTTGTTTAATTAAAAAATATAGTAACCAAACGTGTTATTTACGTTAAATGAAAGATTCTTTAGTACTATGAAATTGCAAATGTTTGTGATCCAAGGCTTAAAAATTTATCTATGGTCATTCTGAACTCTTCTTCGATATAAAACTGCAGAGTTGGAAGAGTTAAAATGGTAAATGATACAGGTGTCGAAAAAGTAAAAAATTATTTTTTTAATGAAGGGGAATTTAGCGAAACTAAAAGGTTATAAGTGCTAGAATAATCTGCTTTAACTTTTAAGTCTAAGTATTCCAAGATGGTACGTACTAGAATCGTGCCTGGATTTTGTGTAGATTGTCGTCGAAACAGACAAAAATACATATAATGTATAAATACATAAATTTAACCAAACCGATATTTTCTTTTTTTATCATTTACTCAGAAGAGTTTTAAAAGAATTAAATGGATAAACAAGTAGTAAAAATCCATATCGTTCATGAATGGTAGCTATAAATACGATAATTAACAGAATTGCATTTTTCGTTTCCATCAGAAGCCTTAAGTTCGAACACAACCGTTTACCATTCCAATCTGCAATTCAATCCTCTTGATATCGATTCATCGTTTCGAGATACCTACACGAATGAAGCGAGCCGATTCTAAACTTCTGTATGTCGGCTCGGTCTGTGGAATCCGTGAAACGATTGAAAATCTAAAAACGAGTCGTATAATAAGATAAGTCGGAACGATCGGACGGCTCCGAGGATCCTCATTTCGAACAGAGTCCGAAGGAAACCTATAATTACCGATTACTTTAACCGAGACTTCATAATTCCACGGCCGACGAACCAGGCACACCTGTTGAAAACACATCGTCGCGGTGTCTAGGAATTCCTCGAGTTTCAACTGGCGGAAACGGGTACCTGGCCGAGAGAGAGAGAGAGAGAGAGAGAGACCAACAAATTATATTCGGCCAGTCACGGCGAAAAATTAATGCAGCAGTCCGATCACGACGCGTAAACAACCGTAGTTCCACGCCAGTTATCGAGGATATCAGCAATTTCCATATGTAATTTCGAGAACTATTAATTACAATGGATAGAAAATAACGAGGCAGATCAATAATCGACAGAGAAATTTCGTTTGGAGAAACAAAAATCGATTAATCCGGAGGTAACTTCTGCGTTTAACGAAATCTGTGCAAAACTACGATTTATATACCATATTTATTTCCATAATTCATTCAAAAGCCCGACGAGATCATTTGATAGTTGCTTTCAAACATATTGACGTATCTATTAATAAAAATTCGTTATAAGAAAATGTTTTAATGAATTATCGAATTTATTTTGTTCTGAAATGTTCGTGTCATTGCTGGTCAATATATTGGTGGAAAATATTGCTGGTCATTTTCCTGCTCCTGCATAGTTGAAAACTATGATATGGTTGCAAAAGTCAAATCTGTACATGCCAGGATACATTAGTATGGGCTGGTAAAACTGGCATATGAAAGGTTATATCCTGGACACTACTATCTATAAATTATTGTCTAATTTTTTAGCAAATAACAATTACAAAATAATGCATTTATGCAATAAGCATAAAACAAACGAACTGAGGAAAAGTAGATAACAATGAAAATGACGTTTGTTGTATATTTTCACGAACAATATGTTTTGAATTCATTGAATTCAATAAGTGCAAAGTGCAAAATGTGCTAGATAGATATACAAATTTAAATGACACTGTTTTCAGTTCAGATTCAGATCAATGCGGGAAAATTAGAAATACGAAAAATTTTATAATTCGAGTATTATATTTAATCTCTGGAATTTTATTTCCTTCATATTGATTATGAAATCACTTAATATGTAAATATAATCCTAAATGCACAATTTATTTTCTAAATGAAACAGTTATAAGATCCAGAAGCTTAAGTATTCGGTTACATTATAACATTCCATTCTCCCGAAGCGCATTCCTTGTTAGTATTTCTTACATTACGACAGTCTTCCTAGATTTATAGTCTATCGTGTTCTGAGCGACGGCGCATGTTTCATCGATTGTTGAAATTCGTCAAAGACAGCCAGAGGCAAAGAGAACGATTTGAATTTCGGCATCCTGTGAATTTGGGAATGAAATACTACATTTCGTAAAACTACATTTTGTCCGAGGTAAATCCTTGTAAATCCTTCATTTTATGTCAGGGATGGTCAGCCTTTTCCCTGGATCAGGTAAAAGTGTCGGAAGCGAAAGTTTGCAATAAGGGGAGAATTGCGCGTTTACAATAGTCAGTGATACTGTGACGAAGGAGTTTAAAGCGATTAATAGTACCATGTAATCAAATTCATAATCCAAATTGCAAACCGCATAATCCTTTTATAAAGCCGCATTTTCGAGGGACCTGGATACGTTTTTTTTTTTTTTATTTAGTTGTTTACATTCACAATTTGTCCGATTTGGACATTTGGTAGAATTTTGGATACGTGTCACCTGGACATTGAATCCGGGTTACGCTAATATTGGAATTCCTTTCCATGTATCGTCCTTATGCTTCCCAAGCAATCGATCATTTTCAGCAATTATTACTGTCTTGAAGTGCTTTCCAACCATTTTGTTTCAGAATTTCATTTTTTAAGATTTATATAAATTAAATCATATGAAATAGTAAGTAAATAATGAGTAATATTTTGTCGAAATTGAATCTTTTAAATTGATCACGATACTAATGCAAAGACAGGGGGACGTATTGAAGATTTTTTTACTATTATTACACTTCTACTTCTATTCATTTTCATTCAAGTTACATGTAGGTATTACTTGAAATATTTATATCTCGTGTTTACACATTGCAATATATATAATATATACTTATATTACAATATAATAATTATCTTATACAAGGTGGCAATTTTGGCGTGTCTTCGTTATTAAAATCTTCGTGAGTAATCAATTGTATACGAATTATTGCATGAAACTATCGAATATTTAATTCAATTCGTATTTCAAGTATTCAATTCAACTGTAGCGACCCATACCTCACTATTCACGAATCTGGTGATTCACTTCGTTGAAATAAAATATTTCGACGAGGGTTGTCGAATGACTTTTTCATTATTGAACGAGCCGATACACAGTGTGTTTAGTTGTGCACACGTTGCTATATTCGGAGCCCTTGGGTTTCGGGGATCGGAAGAAAAAACGCTTTCGCCATTACTCATTCTTGCTCTTGTTTAAAAATACCATGCGCGTGAAACATGGACCGAATTGAAAGTCTTCCGTAGTGGAGGACAAGGAAAGCAGGCTAGGAGGGGTTCTCGTGTTTAAAAGAGAAAAGAAGGAGAGGGAAAGGAAAAAGGAGAAGAGTAAGCAACCCCTGGCGTACGAGTCATGCCTCGGCTAACAGGGAGAGCTCCTGTAGACGCATGACCCCCAGAATATTTGAAGACAATTAATCATAAGATAGCTGGGAGAAACGCGCGTGAGAAATACGAGACAGGGATGTCGCTTCTTGTATCTAGTCTATCAGCTGCGTGCCACGCTTCTCCAAAAATAGTAAAATTTAAGTACTAAAAATAGTAATCAAGTTTCGCGACGATTTATAAAAGGATAATTAAAATGTTGCTGATCTAGTCGTCATTACATTATAATTTACCTATCGATTGATAATATCGGCAAATCGAGAAGTTACAATCTGTACGTTATAGAAACATGTTTTTTACAATTGTATAATTTTATATCAAATGTAAAGATTCTGCAATTTATAAAATTTATTCAGAAAGATTCGTTTATTTTTTATCGCGAAATTTGTTACTGTTACATAAGAGAATTTAGTACTGGTAACTTGTAACTTGTGATTCGTAAGATTGAATCAATAATAATTCTATTTTTCTGATTCAATTGCGCAAGAGCTTTTTACGGTATTCTTTGGTTTGTTAGCTTTTGACTCGAGAAAAGTTCTATCCTTTTTCAGCTTCAAAGAAAACATACATTTCAACAACTGTACAAAATTCTAGTACGTAAATCTCACATTCGTACTAGTATATTTTCATTCTAAGCACCTGCCATTTAGTCCAAACTAACTATTCCGGGCGTGCTCGATTAAACGCGCGAAATCCGCGCGGAGAATTCAGCGGCTGTCAAGAAAAGCGTGGAACGCCATGTATCTCGAGAGCAGGATTTCCTCTCAGAATTGATTAGTCGCACCGTAGTCTCCATCCCCTTTTTTTAACTTGGTAATCTGAGCACCGAGTACCGGAAACGAATCTTATCTGCGGAAGGCGAAAGAGCAAACAACAGAATCGGCGAACGCGTTTCCCTCTACCGTCCAAACAAACCAGGTTTCTCCGTGCTCTAGTGTCATGAATAATCGGGGATCCACAACGTGGCTCTCCTTTTCTCCTTTTCGTTAGCTCCTTCTACCAAGGACCAACTTTAATCCCGTATGAATATGTAGAAGACCCAGACCTCGACCTGGTCTGTCCCTTTTTCCCTCGAATACCTCCCTTGCCTTTTCGTCGGTGCAATGTCGGTGACTCTTTGGCGCCGATCACTAGCCGACACTCCTTTATCTGTGATTTGTAATTAACATAAATTCGAACCAGACATTCCAGGACAGAGTGCCGGTTATGCGAAAATAAGAAACTCGGTGAAACTTTGTTAAAATTTGGATTTATTGTATGGCTCTAAAAATGTCTTTATATTGTGTCTAGTGGGAATAATTTACAAGCGTTACGAATGCAAGTGAAAAGGTACCAAGAGCTATTTAGTTTCTTTCGTATTGTAAAAAAATTTGTGTACGAAGTTGGATCATCCAGCTAAATATCCATTACGGATCATATTTTCTATAATACCTTCGTATAGCATATTTGACTTTCACTGTAAAATATAAGTGTTTCAGATTTGTTCTTCTGTTAATACATCAGTTGTATACTCATTTATTTCGCAACTGAATGTTACAATTGAATTACTTCGTAAAATAAAATATAAATCGATCTTAAAGTATAATATACATAGTAGCAAATTTTTAATAGATCAATGTCATTATTACTTATATAATATCGTTAGACCAATGTTTATCCGTTTACGATATATATATATATATAATACGAGAATATATATATATATAATATATAATATAATAATAATATAATATATATATTATTTTGTATATATATATTATATTGTATATATATATATATTATATATATTATATTGTTTTTATATATTATATATATAATATATAATATAATAATAATATAATATATATATTATTTTGTATATATATATTATATTGTATATATATATATATTATATATATTATATTGTTTTTATATATTATATATATAATATATAATATAATAATAATATAATATATATATTATTTTGTATATATATATTATATTGTATATATATATATATTATATATATTATATTGTTTTTATATATTATATATATAATATATAATATAATAATAATATAATATATATATTATTTTGTATATATATATTATATTGTATATATATATATATTATATATATTATATTGTTTTTATATATTATATATATAATATATAATATAATAATAATATAATATATATATTATTTTGTTATATATATATTATATATATTATATATATATATAACAAAATAATGTAATATACAAAAATATTCAAAATATTCAATCTAAAGTACACGTTACACCATCAGAGGGTTAGGCACAATATTCAGGTCCATGAAAAACATAAATCTGCATAAATATCCAGACTCCAAACATCGCTTCTATCATAAAAGTAACTGAATCAAGCACAGCGTATAGTTTATTCGTCAAAGCATAGAAAGGCATTTATACTTTTGCTCCTCGAGCAAGTTTTCGAGCAAGCATCAGGTGATGCTCACAGTGTTCCCCGAATCGCAAATCAATTTACCGTTTCCTTGTGAGGAAGCGCGCGTACTCGTACGTATCCCCTGTTCCTTCCTCGCGTTCTAATACGAAATGTGTTGCACGCGGCACAAAGAGAGCAAGAGTCGATCCTCGGCTCGGGGGCAAAATTTATGGACACGTGGTCCCTTAATAGAGACTTTGAAAGTCAGGTCGGTGCTGTGCGGTGGAGCTTTCGTCGTAATGGGAGGTATAAGCAGGCATTATGCACTTAGCGGACCGCTATAGTCACGCGTAAATACACGAACGTGGCGATCTCTACGTGGCACGAACCGGCGTAACGAAAGAGAAGTGACGCGAAACGGTTTCGAACGGTGCGTCGGTTCCTGGCGTTGTGTCATAAAAGGGTTGACGGTTGTATATCACTTCCAGAAGACGGAGAGACAGTATAGACAGATAGAAAGAGAGAAAGAATACGAACCATCGTGGTCGTGTTCGACGAGGATCAGTGGCGCGATTTCTCATGTCTCGAATGCTACAGGTGTACCTGCGGGGACAAGATAATAATTAGTCCCGATGTCGGGACACCGATACTCCTTTCTTGCCCTTCTTCCTCCCTCTTTCTTCTTCCTTCTGCCAGTTTTTTCACTCCTACTCTCTGGTCTTTTCCTTCTCCAACCAACGAACGGGGATAATAAAGCGGAACAACTATGCGCAGTCCATAAATAATTCGGACCACGCTTTTCAGTGGTTGCCGCGCGCGATAGCCCGCGCTCGATAATTGTTTTTATTCGTTGAACCGGCTAATTTCACGTGGCCCGTTATCGTTTCCATTAGCTGGCCATTTTTTACAGGCTGCGTTTATCCGCGACGAAAATCTGGGATAAATCGTTTAGGTATACTCGAATTGGAGGGGTTTGTTACGTTTTCTGGTTGCGGTTCGTCCGCAACATTCTGTCCTCGTAGAACATAGAGCAGAGGAGAGGGATCGACATCTACTGACCGATGTATCTACTTATTAATCGGACGGAATCGATTGAAAAAGCTCGCTGCATCTGGACAACTGATCTTTCAATTTCCGACTGGAAGCTTGGCTGCTTTATTAACTTTATTGATTCGCGTCTACGTTGGCTATGCGTTGTGTTCGACTTGCTTCCACTACTATGCTACTCGTCCCAGTGGCAGATCCAACTGTGGTACAAGATAATTCATGAATGTAAATAAGTTGGAAGTATACGTGTGCGAAGTTTGAAGTTGTCGGTAATTTCAGTGATTTTATGAACATCGTTTTACATATTATTCGAGAAATGCTTTTTTATGATCCTAAAGAATACAGGATGTAAAATAATTTTTGTCACTTGGCTACAGATGATTCTACGCCTTGAACTTGTTATAGCGTACTTTTGTAAAAGTTATTATTGTGTATAATAAAACACAGAAACTTACGAATCGAATTTTTCAATTCCACTAGATGCCCTCTTGCAGAAACTTGAAAGCTTTCGAGCATTAAAATATCTCCATAACAGTTGAGTTGCTCAGAAGCCATATATTGATTAACACCGTAAATTGAAAAATAAGAAGAAGTATGCTAACGTTACAGTTTTTTGATATTTAGCTTTACTTGCAGTTTTTCTTGCAGCAAAAAAAACATATACAAGGAAATAGTTTATTTCTTCGAGAACATGTCCAGATAATGAAATTAGAAAACTTACAAGAAGTGGAGTTGATCAGTTTGCATTTTTAGAGGCTCGTTCACAAAATTTCGTATTTCCAATATACTTTCACCAGCAAGAAGTACTTTTTTGACGAATGACTCGAACCAAAGGCGGACGCCAATTACCTCCAGCTGTATCCAATATTGTCACCAGGTGAAGAAATGCCGCCGTTTACGACCACGGTGACAGAAGTCCAGAATTGCAGACACTTAGGGTTGCATCTTGTCGGCTTTATGTCTGGTCGAAGGCATTCGGCCGGTCGTGTCTTCGCCTGTGTCCGTGACGAGATATTGCACTACCTGAAAGAGTGACAAAAGTGTGTAGTTCGGTTTTATTGCACTAACGACGGACGAAGGTTAAGGAGGAGGTGCCGTTTTTATAGAGGTCTACCCTTTTACAATGTTTGCATACAAGATTTGTCACGGCTATTGCAACATCGTAAATTATCACAGCCAACAATTCGCTGCCAGAATACAGTGGAAAAGCAGCACAGAAAAGGGTAATTTTCCTCTCTTGTGACGTACCATTGCATCCTTGTCCCTTCGCAATTCGATTTCTGACCTTTCCGTTCCGTTTCGTTCAACATATCATAACGTATTCTGATCTTTTTCACTTTCAAATTTTGTGATATCTATTATGTATATGCAGATCGAGGCATGGAAAAATCGTTCGAACAAATTAGATTAAAGAGTTGTCTTTCTCTCTTATACAATAATTTATTAATTAATAATGTTAGTAATTAATAAGCGACGGTAGTATAATATGATTGATAATAAATATTCTTTAGATTTCTATTTATTTTAAATAGACTATCCAGACGATTTAAAAAGTACTCGTAAAATTCTATTAATAAAACTATTAATAAAATTTACATGTAAAACCAGTTTTATTATCAAACTTGTTACTACATGTGATGTAAGCAAAGACTTTAGTAATATGCAACTTGGTAGCATGCAGGTTATAACTCACAGGTTTGGGTAAATTGTAGACTATGTAACTTGCAAAATTCTATCAATAACATTAGTTCAATGTTGCATGAAGGAACAGTAACCTGATTTTATCTGGTTAATATATCTTGATCAATTTAAATTATCTCGTAACTATCGTTTTAGAAACTAATACTTTGCATACTTGAAAATTATTTGAAGTAACACTATAGAGGTAGAATCGCAAACATTTGCAACGTAGTAATACTCCAAAAATCCCATTTTTCCTCTTTCCCTACGTAATGGCTACGTAATCCCTAAATCACGTGTCTTGTACTCAAACTCTCCGTTATTTAATCGTTCATCGATATTGCTACGGTTGTCAAGGCAATTAAAATAAAGACATATTTCCTTGAAAATATATATCTATGTAAATCCGTGCAAAATTGTAGTCCGCGGTTGAATTCATTAGAATAAACTCCGCCGTCGCGTTCAGTCCTGCGCAGAGCCTGGTAAAATAGTGTTTCAGATAGGAAAGACCAGAAAGTTTATCTCGACCGTACTCCAGCCTCTATAAATAATATTCTGTTGCAACGTATACGTGCCGGCGAAATAAATCCCTGGAAATATTTGCTACTTACTATTTAAAACTATATTCATGATTCTACTTCACTGCTCGCGAAACCTTGAATCGACGGTTCTCACGTAATCCCGTGAAAAAATTTATTTCATTTGCAACTTTTTTCAGCCAATTTACATTATCGAATTTTGCTTTTTAACATTTCCATTTTTAAAAGGAAACTCTCATATTTTGCTGAATATTTCCTCTTTAATCTTCTTACATTCTACATTTTTATGAAATTTGAAGAAACATAGTATCTAATAACGTTATGTTTCGTACCATTTCACTATTCGACTTCTAATGATTCAACTTAACATTCATCACGACGTAATCATCCGAGATCCGTCAGAAAAGAATCGAAAGAGAAAATACGGCGATCGTAACGTTTAACGATTAATAAAGATTGTTTCTGGCTACAAATAAAAAGGATGGAAGAGATCCAAGGGAAAAGGTCCCCCCTAATTCTTCGATCGAAAAGAAAAGGAAAAAAGGTACAGAAAAAGAAGACATTGGCCCGTGTCCCTGCAACAATGGCGTGAAAGATTTGAATATCGAGAGACCGACCGGGTAGCATCAAGTTTCCAACGGCACAACTATTCGAAGAATATGTAAATGCCTTTTTTATCTAGACATCGTCCTTTCGCGATCCGTTCGACGGGTTAAGCCGTTCGTCGCGTCCTACGCATCGCGTCGTTTATCCTGTTCCTGATAAAAAAGAAGGAACAAACAGGAGATCCGTGAGGCGTGTGAAAAAACGATGTCGCGACAATACAGCGGAGTTACCAGAGTCCTCTGCCCCCAAACTTTTTCCCCATCGTTTGGTATCCATAGACTCTCGTAATGAAACGAAATTTCAAAAGTAGACTTTCTCGAGAAAGAGAGAAAATTCAAGAGAACAGTGAGACGAATAAGAAGGCAACTCGAACGAACGGCAGAAAGAAAGCCGAAAAGCAAAGGAAATCTAAATGGAAAGGAAATCTAGGGGGAGAGGTACGAGAGGATAGCCTTATGGGCAACTATGGAACGCCATGGGTATGGGATCGCACGCATGCGTCTCGTCCAACCCAGCGGGTGGTGGTGCGTGCTCCTTTTTTTCTTTTCCCTCCTTTCTCTCCTTCTTTCCGCTCTTATCCCTCTTACGGACTGGAACCGATCTCTCCTCTCTTCGGCTTGCTGCTTCCCCTGGTACCTCGCTGCCAGTCAGAAAACTCCTCGTTTTGCCTCCACGAGGCCCTTCTTCCTCCAGTTGGTTCCCCGCTCGCGCACACACGGCTTCGTCCTTCGTTTCGTCTCGTTTCGCCTTTGGATTTCGGCCTCCCCTTTAAATAATTGTCCGCCACGGGGAAGACGAGACGCGCGGCTTCGAACCAGAGGCCATCCTCCACTCCGGGGGGATTCAGAGATGCATCGGGAGATGCATGCGATGTAGTCCTCTTCCACGAACATGTGGATCGCGTTTTGGCCCCCGTGGAACACGCCGATCGCGTAAGTTCCTTGGAATTCCTTCACCGTTGCGATGCATTTCACTAGAAGTCGCCTAATATTTTTACTGTTATCGGAATCTCAGTTTTCTTCCCTAGCAAGGGATAATTTTTCAATCTGAAATTATTTGTACGAAATATGTCATATACCTGTCCTTGTCAATATAATAATCTTCTATTAAGTAAAAACACGAGAGGAATAAAGTAGCTTGATCGAAGCTTAAAATTAATGATTGCAATGTTTCCATGTTCCAATAATTTCTAAATTCTGTTTCTATCAAACATTCTCTACTGAAGAAAACAAACTTGAAAGTCAATGCTTATACCGAAACAAGGATTATTACCAAAACATCGAAGATGACGGGAAGCGTCGCGCCATCAAGTCGCGGTCGATATTTATCGCTTGAAATACCACGATCATCGCCGTTGCTCCTTCACTGATTTCCAAAAATATTCGACCGTTAACTCGAACGATACCGAAGAAGGAGCATCAAAGATCGACGAGGCGCATTCTTCGGAAACGAATCGAGAACGGACGGATCGAAACATGGAAGACGTAGGAAGAATGGTGACCCGAATGGTCCCGGGTGCGAGGGCTGACAAAGGCGAAAGAGGCTAGCAGCTCGCGCGATTCACTGGAAGCGGCGGAATAGACGAGGACAAACATAATTCAGAATTATCCCGCGAGGCGGTCCCGTCTCACATATTTCATTTCTGGAAAGGGGTTTTGTCGGGGCCAAGGGGTGGAGACGCAGAGATCCCCGAGATCCCGCGGGCCGGCCGCTCTCCCGCGTGTATACTGCTGTACACACACGGCCGTGCGTAATCTCGTGATTGTCGAGCATGCAACGAGCGCGTTACGCGCGTGTACGCGATCAGTTCGAGCCAGAGTAAACTTTCGTTGGAGCAGAAAAGCGCTGGCCAGTGTAAATACGCTGGCGATTCGCGTGCGCGTTCGACCTGTCCGGATCTGGATTTCTCGCCATGAGGCACCGGACCCGCGTAATTTATCGAGCAAACTCGCGGCACGTTGGTAACGCGAGCTGCGGCGTCGTAAAAAGCCTATAAATTTGTGCCACCATCTATGGAAAATATTCGCTTTCGTTCTTTGGTCGTGTTGATCAAGTTCATCGAGGTGTTCACCGTGAAACATGATCAATTGGAATCATCGTTCGATTCGATCAATCTTACCGAGCAAAATTAATTAAAGGAAACACTTTCGGTAATAAGGAATGTGTCGCCCCCAGCTAGATTATGATACAGATAGCACACACATAGAATGCAAACACGACTTATCATTGCATGCGACTTCTTTAGGTAGGTCGACGTCGATCGATGGGTGGCGCGTCTTAAATCCTGGCAGGTGTCGCTCGCACCTGTCACCCGGCTACGTTGTCTCTGATGTCCGCTCGCGACAACATCCACTTTGACCTTTTCGCCCATTTTTTTCGCCTCGACGCGCAGCTGACCTTCGTTGACTGCCGATCAGATACACGCTCGGTGCAGTAACATTGTGCCGGACGTACGGCCGAGATAAAAGATCCGCTGTATGTCCGACTCCAAAAGGGCATAGGGTTTATACGTTTCCCCTTGCACGAATTCGACTTCGTTCCCAAGGAGTTAACGACGACGATAACGCGATGCATTCGTTTCGCTAGAACGTATTAACCTCGTCTGTGCTCCGATCACGATCATGGAGTTTCACCTGTGAGGATACCGATGTTAAAGAGGCGTGTTGGTTTCGAGTTGAAACAGCTCGTTTTTACAAATGACACATACTCGTCGTGGCCGCGCACCATCTGCATTCGAGG
>NT_177349.1:962895-970164 GCF_000188095.3 Bombus impatiens | reverse complement strand
CATCTGCATTCGAGGCGTAGGCGGCCACGCCAATGTTTGCCTTCGACAGACGTGTCGACGTGGCTCAACCCTTGCGCCACACGTCTATTTTCTTTGCTTCTTAATTGTGTTTTCTCAGTTGTGGAATAACCTTCTAGCTCTCGTCCACTGATATACTTTTATGCCATGGCTTTAGCGTCGAACCTGCTCGCGAGCTCTGATCGCGAAAAATGAAACCGCTAGTGCGAGGTACGCGACGTTGATATCATCTATTGAGTTTAACATGTTTCATGACCTGTGGAGTTTTGCTACAAAGAGATAAAACGATAGATAGAGACGAAACTCTCGTCGAGGAAATGAAGATACAGAGTTCTTGCCATACTGTTTTGAAGATTGATGTTATTATATCTTAAAATATACACTTCCCTTCGTGAATTTAGATTTGCCCTAAAGTGTTTATACGTTAGGTTGTCTCATGTAAAACAACCGATTTTAGAACCACTTAAAATATTTCCGAATTTATAATAATTAAACATGCAAACTAACTTAATACAATACGATTTCGTAAATTGTTTTATTATAAAATTGCGAGATTGTGTATACATTATTCAAACCGAACCATGCATCAACGTCTAATTTGATTACTTTTCTTATATGAATTTCAACACGAGCATAATGCGAGGAAATCTGTTCGCAATGTTAATACAGCTTTTGGAGAATAAATAACCCGTCGTTTGTGTGAAAAATTTCGGTCGAAAATTATGAAGATAAAACAATAAACCATGTAGTTAAATAGTACCAATAACGATCAACTAAAAATACTAATCTGAACGACGACTTTGTTTTACAATAGCTAGGGTCTATTGCACTTAACCATGCTTTGATTAATATTATTTCGTTGATTGTAATCAGGAACTCGATCATTTCGCCCGTAACAACCTGATATTCTCCTCGATCAATGGACTCGTTAACCGAAGCTTCACACAGTACATTGAAAACAATACTCTAAACTGCATCAGAGAACAGTCGATTAATCTAGGTTGTAGATTCTAGAACGTCGCTGGTTAATTAGATAAAACAGAATTATTGAGCACAGTCGTCCGCGTTAACGACAAACGTTTATACGAATAAAACCGGAGAGCAGCGCGTATAGGTGTCGAGGTTCGTAACTGCTCTCCGTATAAAATCTAGAATCTTAACGGCAGATAAAGGTGCAGTAAAATTTACAGATGGAACAAACAAGGTTTCAAAGGCCGGGCTATCTGTAGGGCAGCTGAGACGGTGTACCTGAAAAGATACTATCCAGGATGTAAACGTTGATTCAGAGCTCGAACGAGCTCGTTCAACGATGTGGCTTAAGCAGGGCGCGAGTTTAAATACGGCAGCGGAGTTCGCGACAGCTTTACCGCTCGCTGTAAAACAAATCCTAATCTCTTGACGTTGCTACCGTGCCACTATCTGCTCCACTTGTTTGCGCTGTGCCGAGGCAGACGATGGCGCGTATAGGCACACGCGTGAACTCACGAGGTTTTCGAGCGACTTTGATAAAAACGATCCGCGCGCTTCGTACCCGTTACAACGGGGCGATGTTTAATCTTCGCGATGGAAGCGAGGTGGGCGGGCGAAACGATGAAAGGAATCGAAAGAAGGCTGGCAAACAGTCTCGAAACAGGTATCAAGTGGGCGAACTCTTTGGAAAAGCTATCTTGAATATACGGAATTCGTCATCCTCTCTTCGTTTACAAGTGGAGTGACTCGGCCTCGATATCGAGAGGATTCTCTCGAACGAATTTGGATTGAAGTTTGAAACTGAAAATAGAATATCGAATTAAGGTTTAATTGGCAAAAACTTTGGTTTTTGATTGATTTGTCCCTTGTTTTGTTGGAATGGAGTTCAATCGCGTTAGACAAGCTATCTCGAATATCTATGATATTCATCACGAGGTATTCAAATATTTGCAAAAATCTTTTATAAATATATCGTGTGTGCTATACGGGACATTTTCAAATTTCATTAACACTATAATGAGATTGATTTATGATTTATGATTCTCGGCCTATCGTATAAATATATATAAGAATCTATTAAACTTATATAGAACTTCCTTATGTTTGCTGAACTGAAGCAATAAAATCGGTCATGGTCCTTTCCTTATGGTATCGAGTCACATTTGTGATAAATACCGTTGCTCAACAAAGGCTCCTAACAAAACTTAATTTCGATTCTAATTTAAATTTCAATCCTTCGATAGAGATCACCAACTTCAAGTTACGCACAATATTTCAATACTGTGTGTCTGATATGACGTTACAGTAGCGAATACATAATGTTCGAGTAATTAGATATTTAAAAAATTATAAAATAAGAGATTGAAGCGTTAAAAATTGAATAAACGTAATAGGAAAATCAATTCGATCCAGCCATATTTCAAAGTCGCTTTCGCAAACTCCTCAGAAGAATCGATCGTTGTGTAGGAGAATATATCGAGGTTTAGACGAGTCGAACCGACAAAGAGCCGGCGTCCGCGCGCAGAAAGCGTCCTCCAGGCTAGTTGCATCGGATGGACTCATGCAGATGAGCATAAGCGATGCCTGAAACAGCGTGCACGAGCTCGAACAGGAGAATGGGAGGGGCCATTCTCTTGTTCCAAGTTCCCTTCCACGTTGCATCGGCTACCAAGATGTTTATGTAGATGAGCGAACCTGGTTGCCGAGCCGTCCTCGTCGTCGACGACGAGACGTGGATTCTGGGCGCGAATCGGCGAACCGATGGAAGAAAAAGAAAAAAAGAAAAAGGAACACACGGTGCCCGTTTCGCATAAATATCGGAAGGGCCCAGAAACGAAACGTTCGCGAACGAGGAAAGAAGATTAAACCCAGGCGGAAATTAACGTTCGATTCCAGCGGATGTCTTTAAACGCGAATAATTTCGTAAATCAACGAAATCGGCCAAGAAATCGAGGTATCGTGGGTTTACAATCGTCCGTGAAATTAGTAGAGCAACGTTATCGTATTTTTTCGTCGCGATAACGGCTGCGTTTTCAAGCACACACTTTAGGAATTATATTGTGTTTACGACTTCGGTTTCGTCGTGTTCTTTCGATCGTATAGCCTTTTCGTTTCGTTACGGTCGTTCATGGAAAAGGATGCGAGAACATGGTTGAGAACATTCGTTTTTCGAAAGTAGCCTCTCTATGGCCGCGTTGAGCAGCTATAGCGCAATAATCGTCATGGTAGACATTGTAGAGTTTTTGAGTTATTCGACGAGACTTAGTTACCCTTCAGAATCGAATCGTTTGTAAGAAATATAAAATCGAGATTTTTTTAGAAATCGAGTGGTTCGCGTTCCGATAATGCTTAATGTTAACGAGTTAACACTTATCCCATAATATTTATTGTACGCGCAAAATACAAAATCTATTATTTACTGGATTGTGAGTTGTAGTGTAAATTTCGATTTCTAGAGACTCTTCGTCTGTGACGTTCATTTTAAATGGGAACGGTGTATAGTTTAATGTCATCTATCTATTCACTAATTCGGAATATATTTATTCGGAATATTATTTATTAATAATTCATTGAAAGTTTCTATTCCTTTATAAATTGCGTAGTGTGTTTACCAACTGTAAACGACATATCTATTTATTGCAATTACATTCCTCGTTAAAGAGATAGCCCATGTGAGCTATCTTTCATTTCTCAATGACACGTGCAAAGTTTTTCGTCTGCAACGTATAATATCAAAACACTATGAGTTCAGGATATGCGGTTCGTTGAAAATAATTAAAAATATTATGAGGTTTAGTGTGTAACAAAAAAAATTATTTTATTTTAAGAACGAAATGATAGCACATGTACAATAAGAAAATAATAATCAACATAAATTGTAACTAACAATAATTACTTATCAAACGTATATACTTATTTAATAATGGGTACATCCGCCCTTATTTTCTATTACTCCTATTGTACGATTTGGTATCGATTTATATAGTTTCTGGATGTAATTTTGACTTAACGTATCCCATTCGCGTACAATTGCATTTTTTAATTGTTGTACGTATTGATACTGCTTTCCATTCGCGTATACGCCGTGAACAAGTTCTACCCAGCGATTTTCAATAATATTAAGGTCCGGGAAGCGTGCAGGCCACGGCAAAATAGATATATTATTTTCATTAAAGTATGATTGGACCAATCGCGATATGTGTACAAATGCATTATCTTGTTGAAAGATGTAATCAGGTCCAGAAATGCGTTCTGCATGATTATTTATTTGTTCTCTGATTAAATTTATGTATCGGACACTATTCATTCTCCCAACGATGAAATTGATACTTGTGTTGTCGAAATAACCGATGTCGGCCCAAACCATCACGCTGCCTCCTCCCATTTGTCGTCGAGTTGCTGACATTGTCCGTTTTCTTGTGTTATGAAAATAATATTGGAACCCATAAGGACCATCCAAGTTGAATATTTTTCGTCTGAAAATAGTACCCTTCTCCATTTCTTTTTCCAATGCACTCTTTCTTTTGCAAAGCGTAAACGTTCCACTTTGTGCTTCGTTGAACGAAGGTTTCTTTTTCAATTTTAGCCTCTTGATATTTTTGCAGGATAGTAGAACTCGACGAACATTTGAAACACTGACACTAACACTAGATTTTTCCGTTATTTGCTTCGTTAATTGTTTGCGTTAACTGCGAGTTGGAAGCTACACGCAAAATCGCTCGCTTATCACGATCGAATAACGATGACAGCCGACCGGTACTTTTCTTTTTGCCATAATTTTCGACATTTTTTAAGAAATTGTGAATTACTTCTTACGACTTCTTATTATTACTTTCGATATTTTTGCTACTGATAACTGTTGCTATTTTAGTTCTACAATTTGCTTTTTTTCAGACTCGTTTAATCTTTTTCCGCGTCCCATACTTACAAATTTATACAATATATATACTGTAACCTTTTCTCGTAGATAGATCATGAACTATTGAGCAATTTCTAAACATATTAATAGAGTGTGCTATCATTTCGACCTTAGATTGGAATAGTTTTTCTTGTTTGTATAAAAACATCTACGACATTGTGACTTATTTCCAGCAAGCCGCATGTCCTGAGCTCATAATATTTTGATACTATACGTTACAGACGAAAAACTTTACACGCGTCATTGAGAAATTAAAGATAGTTCACATGGACTATCCCTTTGACGAGGAGTGTATATTTAATTATATTAATTTACGTTACAGATCAATAATTCTGATGCTCATTCATAAAGATAATAACAATCTTTCAGAAATTTCTATTCCCTTATTAAATGCGTACACATTCAACGTCACTAGGAGAAATCTTGTAAATTTCATATTTTTCCATCAAAGAAAATATTCTTGATCTTTCTTGATCAATTTACAATATGAAATTTACAAGATTTCTCCTAGTGACGTTGAATGTGTATGCATTTAATAAGGGAATAGAAATTTCTGAAAGATTGTTATTATCTTTATTTACCATCTTCTAAATAATATTTTCACCGGCTACCATTCAATAAAATCAGCAAGTAGATATAGATTCTTACACTTGTCAATGGAAGGGACCACCAGACGATCCGCATGCTCGGCATCGTGCCTTACACCCGTCGACCGACCCCGTTAAGTGATTCGGCTAATTGCGTCGTCCCAGTGACTCGATCCCTCGCCCTTAATCACCCTAATCGCCGTCCGCTAATTATTCGCGGCGCGATTGAAGATCGTGGTCTACGGGCTGTGTGTAGGTCGGCTGTCGCGGTTTTTTGCTCGAATTTAAAACACAGGGACATAGGTTTCTTTGTTTTCATCCGATCGCATCCTTTTTCAAAATTTGACTGCTCGTTAAAACACTGTAAGATAGAATAAGATAGGATTATTTGAACCAGCTAAATTCAATCTTGAACTTTGCACAGGATAATAAATTTTATAATATACGTATTATAAAACGTTATTGGTCTAATAAGAGAGGAATGAGAAAATATCGTTTACTTTAGATTCGACGAGATAAAATATTGAAAATGAGAAAATGATTCTACGATGAATGAAAGACGAATAAACGAAGATAAAAGTATTGACAAAACAATAAAAATAATATGATAATAATATTACGTTAACTCTGCACAACTCGATTCTTTCAAACTTCGTTTCTCCGAACTCTTCCTACAATCGATCTCTATCCCCTTTTTCAAAATAAATCGTTTAATCACGCGAAATAAACAAGCGTTGATGGTTCAAGTTGTTAAATTTAAATCGTGGACCGGGGAGATCGCTCGTAATTTCACCGTAAAGAGATGGATGAACTAATTGCAGGAATTTCGTCGAGATACACGAGGAAGCAGGCAATTAGGAACAATAACGAGTGCCGTTGTTCCATGCATGAGCGGTACGTAGCCCTATAAATCGTGGTACGAGGCGTGTCTTATTTTTAATCGGCTTTTAATTTGTCCGTGGCGAACCTTTGTGTTCGCCGACACCAAGTGTTATCTTACTGCTAGTTCCTGGTGTCTGAAAATTTTCTATATTAATCGTATCACGTAATTATATTAATTTTAACGAATGCAAATCCGTCGCGCTTTCTAAAATATTTTCTGTGGCCGCAATACTTTCAATTCTTTCATGCAACACGACAGCAGAAAGTCAAGAAGGAAGCGATGAACACGGATAAATAACTCCTACGGAGCAATGAAGAGATTGAATTGCAAAGGTTTAATTTATCTTCATGAATTATAGATAGTATAGAATTAAAATAGAATTTTCTTAATTCAATCGTGCGATCGAAAGTTATGAATTTACAATTGCTCCTCAACCGTATAGAATTTCCAATGCACTGACCCCACCGATAGTAAGTATGGTATTGAAGCAACACACGAAATACTATCACGCATTCCTTCGAAGTTTACTTACCTACTTACTTAAAAATCTACCTTAGAGATTTTGCTAATTCGTCTCTTATGCTCACGGGCAGGGGATTAACGCGTTTTTCGTTGCACGTCCAACGATCCAGCTACGATGCGAGGATCCTTGAACGACGAGACTGGATCCTTCGGTGATATCGCAAAATCGCGTGAGAGATCAACCAAGGGGGATATTTGAAAAACAAAAATCTTGACGGGCGAGTGTCAACGGAACGATAGCCTTCATCGTAGGCGCGAACAGGATACGATTAGCATTTTCCATTTGCATATTGACGGGATTTCGAAAAGTTATGAATATTTTACGACCCTCGTTGCCGCAAAGCGGGCCACGACGTCGACGACAATGTCGA
>NT_177349.1:958392-962488 GCF_000188095.3 Bombus impatiens | reverse complement strand
CGACGACGTGTGTACCCTCGTTGGTCCATTGATAACGTTATCGTACGATCGCGTGATGAGTTTAACGAGATGTGGATACGTCAGGATGATCGTGTGATTCACGGAAGTCGAGGAACGTCTAGAGTGAATTATAATCGAGTACCTATCGTTGGATTCGCGTATCGTTGGTGGATGAAGATTGTAACGAAGAGCAGTCGCCCCGTGATGGACGTACGATAAGGTTGAATTCTAAGCGAGGAACGATGACCTTAGAACAGTTTGAGCTGATAAGGGTACTGGAAGTATCGGCCGAGTGTGAATAGTTACGCTCTTGGTCGAGAGGTGGCAGCTCTTGGCCCTTTGCACTCTTCATCGAGCAGAAATTATCTGATTCTTAATACAATATGATTTTGATTGTAGGAGTAAGATAATATTTTGAGGTGTAATCAATACTGAAATGGTTTAATGTCGGAATAGTATTCCTGAATATCCTAAATTATTGAACAAGCGGTAGTTAGAAATTATTTGTCTTCTAATTAAATATCAGTTCCATTATGAAAGTTAATAATAATATATTAATATAGTTAATGAGTTATATAATATAATAAACTTAATAAGTAATAAATAGTAAAGTGATAAGTTAAAGTTAATAAAATATCTCAATGTTAAAATTTTAATATCAATTCGTTAATACTATATGCTGTAGAGGAAGAGAAGGAACTTTTGCTTATGGATTAAATATTCCATTTATTGGAAAATAAATCGTTATATAATAATCGAAAGTATATAACGAATGTATAGAAAATTATTATATAAAAATTTATATGTAAAAATAATAACCAGAGTATCGTACGATACGATCGGCGATGGGGTATTTTCGATAAATATGACATTAATTCATACAATATTGACCATAATACCTATCGTAATGTAATCGTAATATTTTGCAACGTCGATCTTTCTAGGAAACAGAAGGGTTACAAATCATTTCGATGTCTACAAAACATCTGTTTCATTGCGGAAATTGTGTAATTTTTAAGATACTATCGACGATGCAATATTTTCTTGTCAAAATACTGTTATTTAAATACTATATTCTAGGTATTATTGGATTGGTAATTACGTGATTGTTGAACACTTAGTTTCCAACCCTATAAATTAGCTCAAATTTGTCTAGTTTGTAATTAATCATTGATATTGCTGAAAAAATTATATAATATTTTAGGGTGTAATCAAAGGAAAAGTTGTTTCGTGATTAAATATCATGATATTATAACTTTTACGTCTAACTATTGCATCATAGAAAATAAAAATTCAAAATGTGAAACTTCAAAAAAAAAAGAAAAGAAAATTTCTAAAAAGGAATCTCTCTGGGAAAACTATGTTTGAATTGATACTTATAACGACTCCGAAAGAACATCTCGTCTCCTGTATCTACGGACGAAATAAAAATGTCACAGTAGCTAATTCAATTATTTGAATAAGAAACACATTCGATACCTCTTTATTTTTCCAGGAATGCTGTTTCAATAATCGGCTATCTAAAATATAGTACACATTGTACTACTTAATAGCGGAAATAAATCTTCGAATAAGTTTTATTACTTCAGTTATGTTCATAAATCTATGAATTTGTATAAACATGCGCAGTCTGTTAGAAGACTTTTTAGCTTCCATTTCTTCTAGAATCTCTTTCCTCACAAAAAGAACAGACATTTACAATTTCTATTTCTCCAAATCGAACCAACAATATCATATTCGTCGTATCACGTATCTACCCCTAGAATTTGCCATACCATCCGCAATACCTTTGTGACACGGCCGCGCGTATCCGTGGAACCGAACTAGCTCGTTAGTCAGAGAGCAAGTTCAGTCGAACGGTACAAAAATTCTGATTTCGTCGCGACGGAATTCGAGCTATTTGAAATTGACATTGAACCGCTTGCAGGTACGCGTTTCGCTTCCGGTACATAAGTTACGCGGCAGCAGTCGTGATTGCCACCAATCAATGTCCCGATTATCGATAGTTTCGGAATTTCATTATCACCGAGCATAAAACGGTCGTTATTTAGAAAACTTCCGAGCGATATGACAAATAGAGACGCGAGAAGACGTAGAATATTTTTGCGAACCACTGCGCGCGGTTGAATCACGAAGAATGATATAATAAGGTAGGATTATCTGAGACAGCTAGGCCCTAACATGTAAAAGGTCGATCTTGAATTTTATACAGGGTAATTAAACTTCCTGTACACTATGAGCAGACCACTGACTTTTATGTAAATTTACATTTTTATGAATATGCATTAGTATAGTTATAGAGTTTAAAGAGAGAGACCTGTTTCAAATACTAAAAATTATAGCAAGTGCTGTACATTGTACACTTGTTATTTCACGTACTTTTGCAAATCATATATGTATATGCATTCTATGATCATTCGCGTTTTTAAATTTTGTATAAATGTATAAAAATCCGCGGCTTAATTACGTGGCATCACTAGTCTTTAAAGTAATAACGGAGGAGTGAAGAAACTTTAGGCGTGCTTTAGGCCTAGCGAAAAGAAAAACTGCAAAACAAAACGAGAAAATGATTCGAAGAATTCTAAGGTAGAGTTATTTATGACAACGATAAGGTATTATGTATATAAGCTCTGATTAAATAAACAATAAAACAACTTTGTCACTAATAACCAGGGACCTACATAGTGCTTAAAAACATGCTGCTTAAAAATTATTCATAACCAAATTAGATAAATTACAAGAAAAATTACTTAACTTGGCTTACATATTCCAGTGACTCAACGACCCTATCTTATCTTAATAATTAATGGAAACTTGACCGGTGGTTGATACGTATCTGGCACGTGGTTCTGGCGATAACGATTCATCATTTCGGACACGTCGGGATGAATTTACTCGGTCGATGTATCGGTCCATTGGTTCGAATCGTCACCAAGAAGGAGAGGAACAACGATTTAATAAGGCGTTATCAACGGAACTCGTTGAAAATAGGCTTTTCAATTGGCAGCCGACGGAAATGACCGGGTGATCGATGGCACTAGCAATGTTTTCGCGCACGGTGAAAAGAAGTCGCAAGACACATCAAAATAATCTCCTCTTCTCTCACTGGCTCTTTCTTGAATTAAAAGATAACCTGAACAAATCCGAATCGCCTAGCCACGACGTCGAAAAGGATGTCGCTCCAAAACAAGCGATTTATCTTTTCCACTGACTCATAGCGAGAAGATATCGCGTTGACTATCGTCGAGAGAAAGGTCCAGAACGTGTGGGAAAAAGTCGTGGAATAGTGGATGACTGACTCTAATCGAAGAAACCAAAGCAGCCACGAATGGACCGTGAGGTGCTGCCTTCTGGTAGGGAGACCCGACGTAGATCCAATCACGACGAGTCCTTGAACTTTGACTTTTTCCAACGAGAGCGAACCGGTACGTGTTATGCAACCCGTCTTGGAAGCTACTGTCCGATCGTTGATGCGACACGAGTCGGTTTCAACGAAAAACAGCGCGTAATTGGTAGCTATAGCGCCAGCGATAAATTTTCGTTTCGTGTTACTCTTCCACGAGAGTTCACCCTGGGTGCCTCGTCACTTCGTCGATTCCTCGCGTCTTCTGCCTTCGCACAAGGCACCGGCGATAAGATCGTGCCATCCAGATAGAGGGATTTTACTCATTGGAGCGGTGCGGAGCTCGTCATATTCTTCTCGATTAACCGCGATAATGTCGCCTAACTAAGGAACGCGCGCGACAAATCAGCGCGTAACCAGAAACCCGATGTAAAAGTCAACGACGAGCGCGGTCGGACGAGAGCCTGCAAACCCGTTTCCCCGAAAATAATTCCCAAGACGCGGTGTGTCCCCATGGTGTTCGTAACCCGTCCCGGTCTCGGGACAGTCGGTTGATTCTCATCCAGGAATTCCTCAGGTAGAAGAGAGACAGGTCATGAGAGGAGCACGAGTTGCAGCCTGGCTGCATAGGGCTCCTTTTTTCTCTTCTGGGGCGGAGCACTGTCCATCTACCTGCCCGCGACCGGAGCACAAACGCGCATTCTAATAATAATCTATGGGAACCCTGCTCAAAGGCACGCTCTGAAGGGAGAG
>NT_177349.1:951225-957465 GCF_000188095.3 Bombus impatiens | reverse complement strand
GGAGCTTAGCTTCGTAGAGCCTATTATGAACGCAGCGGGTGTGGGTGGACACGGATTGCGGTGGATGCGACTGAATCTCGGTCCATGGAGGGGAACCCAGAATGGATTCAGGCATTTTTCTCCTGATTTCGCTGCTCGTCTCTCTGCTGAAAGCCGGCTGTCGATATTTAATGCGATAATGTCCCGTCGCGTGTGACCAAACGTCCCCGTTGACTGACTGTTCGACCGACTGACTGACTGACTGATGTCCCGACTTTCGTGCTCACGGCCGTCGACATGGCCGACTTGTCTTCGAGAAACCCTCCCTTGGGCTTCCGGGACGAGCAGCTTCTCTTTCGCTGTTCAGCGCCCCGTTTTTCTGGACCAACCTCTCCGCTCTTCCGTTCACGGCCCACGTCTCCTCTCTTCCTTCTGCCGCGGTCTATTTCTTTCGTCGTACGTCCGACGGTTTAACGATTTTATTACCGTTGCGATTAGATTTCGTGCGGTTTTTGCGGGGCACGGGGCTCGACGAAAGAGTAACGGGGTCTTATTGTTGCTTTGTTTCGCCGGATTTATGAACCGGCGGCTTTTTCGTTGATCCTTCGTTGGCTCGAATTGTTCAATGAACTAGCCACGATCTTTGATCGATGATCACATTATCTGAAATTTTCTATTACACAAGGAATCCAAATCGATCACCCTGCTTCCATTATTCACACTTTCGCTGTCAATGCGCTATTAAGACATAAGGAACCTGTCTAGATCTTTTGATTCACCGAAGTACGTCATTTCGGTCGAGAGTAAACAAGAACGATACGACTTCGATGGGAGTAAAATAGTTTCGGCCGATATCTCTAACGGAGGGTGGCGTCAGTAGTTCATCTTCCAGGAGTTCGTGGAGGCGTTTTTACTGGCCGAGGTGGGCCGTGGTTGCAACGAAAGGGCTGCACGAGATGTGTGCGGGATTCTAAAGAATGGTTTCCCGCGGCGCATCACTCTTCCCCGCCGGTTAAGGCTCCGGATCTCTCTTCGTCGTTTTATCGGCTGTGTTTACACCGGGACTCGAATGGATCTTTTTCGGGAAGAGAACTTCCGCGACGTGTCCGTGTCCAAGAAGAACGATCGTCCTACAGCGGCAGATAACTCACTTGTCCGACCGCGTCAAAACAAAGGATCGTGTCACAGGATCCACCGAGGCCTGGCAAAAAATTCCGTTTTCAACAGCTCCCTCGGCCTCGTGCGTACGTCACAACGAAGCAGGATTTCGCGCAAATCACCGTGTCCCAAACTCGGTTACCTTCTATCCCCAAGGACGCTTGAAGACACTCCGATGGAGTGGTTCCCTGGCTGTGTCCTAAATTTCAATACGTGAAATTGCTTGCGACTTTTTCTCACACTCACTGATCGATTCAAAATTTATCGCGCGAATGTTCCATACGACTTCTTTTTATATCCATTCATTATACGTACGTGTAACAAAATTTCAGTAGGTACACTTTAAAGGTCACTAAAAGTCATGTCAAATCTATCTGGATGGTATGCATAGTAATTTAAAAAGATTGTCAAATGTCGTTTAAGGTAACTTGAAAAAAATCAAGGTTACACTAAGATCATTTAAAGGTCATTGAGAGTATGTCAAGGTAGTTTGAAGATAGATCAAATTTGAGGAAATGCGGTTTATAGGTAATTCAGAAATAAATTGAAGCCTTGCAAGAACTTATCGAGTTATTGAAGAACATTCAAGGATCGATCAAGGACTGAATTATTGAAAGATTATCTGAAGTCGAATAAAGATTATTGAAGGTTTGAGATAAATCGTTTACAATTATCCATCGAAGATCGTGCAATATAAGACCATTTAAAAATCATTGGTTATGTCAAAGTCTTTCATCATCAGGGTTACATTTTGGTTTGTGCATTCTAGTTTTTACAGAAGTATATTGAATTTTTCTAATAGCAGTGTCGAGAAGAATATCAAATTTTGGTGAACCTAATCTTTCTCGAAATTTAAAGTTCAGAGGCTTTAAATGCGTTCCAATGTTTATCCTTTCCCTGGTCGATGCGATGTTATCCTCCAGTGTCATCTACTGGAAAGGTATCCTCCGTTCCCCGGGTCGCGAAGTAACCACGGCAGTCTTACCGCCATAACTCACCCTCGCGTAATTACAGGGTGTCTATCGCACTCCTCCCCCTTTTCTCTTCATTCTTTCTCTCTCTCTCTCTCTCTCTCCCTCGCTCGTTTTCTTTCTATTTCGCTTCGTTTCACGTTCGGCAGTGGTCAGTGAAGCGTGGCTGCGAGGCCGTTTACCCGGTACAGGTATGGGACGCGTGTCACCTGTTCCGAGACATCTCGTAAATAACTGAAATAACATCTTAAGTCTGCTACGCGATGCCGATCCTTATTGCGAACATCGGTGTTTGTAAACACGCTCGATGTTACTCTGTCTCGATCGACTGTGCAACGGCTACGCCAGCGATCAAACGAGCAACGTCGCCACCAGCGATTTACGACGTTAGTATGTATTTTGCGTTACCAGAACAAGCATGATACCGCTTCTTAATTTTTGCCTTCGAGGGATACTACCTATCGAGCGAGAAATAAAAGAAAAGCGTTGCGTGAATGCGGCGCTCTATAATCCGATCTGATGATACGTTATCGGTTCGACCAAGTGTTAGGTATTCCGTAACTGATTATCATCTCGTGAAGTGGTAGATAAGTATAACTTTGTGAAACGATAGCCAGTATACGATCTATGGACACGCGTCGTGTATAAGATCATACACATACATACATGCTTTCCATCGTTCAACATCTCCGTTGAAATTACCTATCGCAGATAGTCCCCGATTTCCTTTGCTCGAAGAATTCGATGCAATGCTTCTCTCGTCAATGTCAACGCGAGTCACAAGCGACAGCAGCGCGTGTACTCTTTTCACAGTAATTTACGCGATTAATAACGAGACGTTGTCGCGCGTCGAATGCGTCGAATAAATTTTCGCGACGAGCGCAGTTCGAGCAGAAATGATAAATAGGTCCTGGCGAATACTGTGGCGCGAGTCGTTCGGTGAAACCGCTCCTCGAGTACACACAGCGTTGACAAGTCGACTGGAACTGCAGTCGAGAAGGATAGAATTGGCGCGGGGCGACAATTGAGTCGTTATTATTATTGATTTCTCAATGGATAATTAATAACGTCCGTAGAGGCGGAGCGCACGGGTCGATTGAAACATTGTGAAGTCTCACCTACGCGGATCTCTGATCTCTCCGACGTCGAACGACAGTGTCAGATCGATGGATCTGTAAATGCCGCGTCGGATTGTCTAGGAGAGAATCGGACTGGTCTCAATAACCATGGCAGCATACTAGTCAGGATGAGTCCGCGCTTTCGAGACGCTCGAGCGGAGCGTTAAGTGGTTGTCGAATGGGGATCGAACATTTCCAAATAAAAGGGGTACCATGGATCATCCGGAGAGTTCGTTCTCGGTGGATCGTGATCTCGAATCGCAGCCACGCTCTGACATCGCAATTTTTTCGTCCGGGTGCACGCATCGTTCATCTTAATTATTCGTTCCTATATCTCTGTCCGTTCTTCGATCTTATTATTCGTATGGAACCGCTTCTTTTCTTCCTACATTATTCTTTATTCGTTATATTCTATAGAACGTGCAATATGAAATACGAATGTGATATTTATTTTGGATATATCTGTACGATTCGAGAATTTGGAATTGGTTGATTGTTTTTTCTATTTAATTAATTAATTAATATCTCGAACATGAGCGAAGACCAGTCGCCTCCTTTACTTTTTGCCCTGATACACGTTGGCTTTGGTTTTCCACGTCGTGGCTGTAGATTCGATGAAAAATTGGATCGTGTTATAGAAATTAAAAAAAGAGATACTATTGGTGAAACGTTCTTCTGGCCAGTGAAGCTTGAAATATTAAGCAAACTTTGGAAACTTGTTTCTCGGTAGATAGTCGTGTTAACCTGATTGGAGAAAACAGAGAATCATGGAGAAAAAAAAAGCTTCCGGTCGTAGAAACCGGAGAAGAATCCGTTCATCTTGCGTTTAGTTATTTACGAGGAAAAGTGCACAATTGCGTTTATTATTCTCCGTCACCCCGTCGCACGTAGAATTTCTATGCATTTGCAAGTGACGACAGGGAGATGCAACGGGGGTTGGGATTTCTCGCATGTCATCGCCCGCCTGTGTTATGTATATGTATGGAGATGTGTACGGCGTTCTCCATTGTGAGGCAAACGCCATTCGATTTTCCACTCCGGAAAGAAGCCTGCACGGTTTCCCCGACGAATTCATTTCAAGTTTGTCCGCGCGTTGCCTCGCCAATACGCCTGCCTTTAATTTTCCATTACTTCGATATTTTACATTCACGTGGGATACTCCAGTTTCAAATTAACGCAACGCTTGCAGCCTCGCGTACAATCTTTGACGGCAACTTTGAAAATTCAACTAGGGATATGTCCATCCTCTAACTCAACAAAAAGAAAAAAAAAAGAAATAAAAGAAAGAATCGACATAGGAAAGATGTATGCTTGGATTTCTGCGATTTTTGATTGAATTTTAACAAATATCTGTTCAACAAGGTACAGCTTTATTCTCTCACAATATCTTTCGCAAAAATTAAGAAAACGGACACAGAGATGATTGATATGCGAATTTTTTCGATAAGTGGCACGAAGCTAGATATCGCGACACGGATTCGAAATTTGTTATCAAGTAGTCGGCGATGTGACGGCCGCGGTTAAGATAAACTATACAAATATGCCTATTTCACGGTGGGAAAGGCGGTGGCCGGTGGGCGAACAGGCAAGGGGTCAGGTAATTCGGTCATTTTAGAAAATGTATGGGCCGACCTTACACGAAATGCATCTAACCAGTCCGTGCGCTCGACGGCCTCCAGTCGAGATAAGGTAGCCTACGAACGAGCATTACCGTCACCAGAAACGAACAGAATGACCGAAAGTGGCGTGGAAGGACCGACGGGGGATCCTTCTTTTCTCTTTCTGTCCTGCGGCCTCCTTTTCCTTCGACTCCGGGATAGAGAAAGAGCCCGGTACACCGTTGCCCGCTTTGACAGCGGCCCAACAGACGTAATGAGAGTGCCGGCTTGCATACTGAACGATCCTCGAGCGTGCATCGAGATTCTGATCTCGCGGTGTGTACAAACAATAACGTCGCCGCCGGATCGTTCGTCATTTTCTGTCGTAAATCAGGCTGCGCGTGTGCTCCCGTTGTAACGCTGACGAATGTCCCGCCGTCATAGTTGACTGACGTCATTTGCCGAGAGCAAAAGCCAAGGTCTGAAACGTGGAATATCGGAGAAGAGAGTCGACTTTCAAAATTCGAGAGGTATCCTCTAAGAAACCTCTATCCTAGGATGTTGCAATGCAAGTGGACCCCACGTACAACGGCAATACGCATGAGAAACCACGCTTTTGTATCTGTTCGGCTGGAAGAAACGAAGCTTTTTAAATTCTTCCAGACCTGTTAACTTTCTCGCGCATGCATAAACAAGAGATAAATGTTGTGTTTTACAAAAGGAAGATTGGAAATTATGCCAAATTCGTTTGATATGATATACACAATCGGTTGTTCGTTATATTAATAAACCACAATATTTAATGGTACTATCTTTCACATTTATTACATGTTTCGTATATTCTAAGCACTACTTTTATTACCGCATAAATGTCTTATAACTTTTATGTATATACGTTTGTAAATTATTTCAAATTACACTGCTATAAGCATAACAGTCGTCTCTCGTTACAACGCTGATGAAATTTCAAAATGTTATATCCGCATAAAAGTTTTTTATGGCAAGCGTCTAACTATTTCCTAAGCTACTATGTATGATTCATAAAAATTGACTGTGGTAAACATCCAAGTACTTTCACGAGCCACCAAACTCGCCACTCGCGCGAAATTAATATCTCACGCCGATACTCTCATCCCACGATTCAATGATTCGACGTGGTCAGTGGCTATCGTTCGGTAGACAGTTCCTCGAACGATCTTCGTTTCGATGCATCATCTCCCCGCCGCTCTTTTCCTGTTTTCCCCCTTACTCCTCCCTTTGGCTCGACCAAAATCTTTTTAAGTTAGCAGAGAGAGAGAGAGAGAGAGAGAGCGAAAGAGAGAGAGAGAGAGAGAGAGAAAGGGAGAAAAAGAGAGGCAAAAAGAGAAAGAAGAGATGTTCCGATGGCAATACCCGGGTCGACCCCAACCCCTCCGG
>NT_177349.1:939646-950729 GCF_000188095.3 Bombus impatiens | reverse complement strand
CCCCCCCCCCCCCCCCCCTGCCAGTCATCCACGGGGGTTTAGTCACACTGGAATTTCGTTGGAGGATTTCTGCTGGGCTGTCCTTTGCTCGATCGAGCCGCGTCTCTTGCTGCCGTGCGAGCAAGGCGCTTCGGAACGCAGCGAGCGACGAAATTCCTTGTCCATCCGGCGCTCCGTGGAATTCGCTGAGTTCCACACGACGGCCTCTTCCGAGTCGTCGATGCTGGTATTCGGGACTCGTTAGACCAAACTATTCCGTTTTGATGCGCATCGCGGCTGTTACTCGGTCCGGATCGGACCGAGGGAAAATGAAACGAGGGTTGTGCTACGTGTCGCCTCGATATTTGATTTACCTTTCGGTATTCCAAGTTCGGCTCGCAATTGTCTCTCTGTGGCATTCAACGCGTTACCTTCAGCTCGTCTTAGGATATTTCTCGGTTGGATGTGTTTGACTATTCTATTTTATTTATTTTATTGTGTTTAGATAAATTATCGGTTTCCGAAAAGACTTTTCATATATCATGGTTACTATGATTAGATCGAGGAGGCGAAGATATCCAAGAATGAAATAAATTCTATTTATGTTCTATTACTTAATCGTGTTCGTAAAGTTATGACTTCAAACAACCATAGTGTTATTCAAGTGTCGTTATCAATATCATATTCTATATTTACTTGTCATCTTAAAGCGTTTGTGAGCAAGACGATGGAATATAATTACAAGTTGGAAGAACTCACGGCTGTGTTTATGTGGTGTTCGATGTACAACGTTGGACTAATCCTTAGATATTTCGAAGATGGACCCATCGGATATTCAATTTCAACAAACTACCGGCCTCGGAAAATTTCTCCAGTATACCAAACTTATTGCCATTGCTAATATTACGATACATAATTGGAAATTATACAAAAAAAAAAAAAACAAAAATACGGGTAGCAATAATCGACACAACTTCAACGTCGATTCGCCTCGGCATTGCAACAAAATACCCTAAATTGAAGATCGCTTGACACTAACACGCCTGTCAATCGTGCTAGCAATGAGCAACTTCACCTTTGCTACAATTTTTATCCGAACGTGATCGACGTACCAATTATGTATGCACGATAGAATTTTCCATGGAATGTCATTTAAATCGATACTACCCACGAGTAGGATTTACAGTCTTTATCCTCCTTCGTACGTCATTGGCACAGAAAAAAAAGGAATATAGATATGAATCGTGCACATATGTAGCATTCTATTCGTTTCTTCGCGTTTCTATCATCGTTCCTCACTCTTACCGTTCTTTTTTCCAAATATTCAAATTTATCAAATCTGCCTACGAACGTAACAAAAATCGTATGAAGACTACAGCAAAGAAATATGAAATATTATACATCATTGAACTTTCAAACTGCTTTTACAATAAAATATAAATGCATAAACATCGAACATCCACGAATCAGCCACACTCGAAACTAGCCGCGATTAGTTAAAAGGCCACAAGAATAACACGAAATGGAAATTGACGAAGCCGCGTTTTATCCGCGTGTGAGGTTTGGACAGCGTTGATTTAAATTTCAGCTGTCGGAATCGAAGTACATGGATCATGGTAGCCGGTAATCTATAAAAATCGCGAGTGTAACAAGGGAACAATTAGCTGTCCGTTGATAAGAAAACATCGTACACGCGATTATTGGCCGGAGCGCGATGCGGAACGAGAAACGAGACGGTCGCCGTTTTGTACGCTCGTTACCGACAGTCTCGGAGACCCTCCTCGAGTGCTCGCGTTTTTACGGGCGACGCGGTCTCGTTTTAACGCTCGCCGCAATTACGGCCTATCGAGGGAACTTCAGTATCGCGGAGGAGCGTTTAATGACGAGATCAGATTCCCTTTTGCTTCATTCACGATGGTAATTTATGCCTGGGCCCCGGTACTCTCGCGCGCCCTCTCGCTAAGACGCCCACGTTAACTTCGTTGCCTGTCTATCACTATTATCGCTAACGCAACGACCGTAAGAGGTACATTCGGCTAGATTCCGCGGATAGCGGGGAAAAAGACTTGTAATTATTTCGCTGTTCAACGTCGAGCTCGTTTGTCCATATACAACGAGCAGATCCCTCGATTTCATGGAGATCATTGCCATTTAAAAACCGTGAAACACGCGATATAAAGCCACCGTCTTTGTAGCGATGCAGCGCGATGCTAAGCAGTTTAGCGGATCGCGATAATTGCTGCTCAAGAAGCGATTATTTTACGATCTTCGCTCTTTTATTGTCCGTTAATTTTCTTATCGACTTCTGGCTCTTTTAATACGATCAAGGTCGTATGTCTAGTGTCCAGAACAAGAATTTCCGTTCTTTCATGATCTTTACTTCAGATGTGTCAACATATTTCTCGTCATCCTTTATTTAGGGAGTTGCAATATTTCATTTAACTATCCCTTATATATAAAAAAACACTCATGTAATTTAATGATAAACATGCACAAGCTTTAATAATCACACCTGCATATCTATCTCTTCATTCTCCATACTCACTAACACATCATCATCCCCAATAGATGTAATCAAAGACAAGCAATTTAGTGCTCAAGTCAAGAACTATTCAGCACCTTTGATCAGCGACTCTCACGTACTTCCCACATGAGCTTCCAAAACATGTTTAAACATACCAGCCCCCTTCATCCCCCCATCACTTGTCACCTAGCCTCCGAACCTAAACCTAACCCATTACTTAATAACGTATCCGACAACAGCGGTCAAACATCAATTAGCATCATCGACTTCGATCGATCGCTGGCGAATCGCAGGGGTCCACCGGACTAAAATATCGAGCGTGGCCATTTCGTTCAATTATTTAGCTCTCGAGAGGCAAAAGACTGACGATTCCATCGCGCGAATAGAATGGTTTTAGGGCTGGAAGGTTTCGACTCGCGATAGAAGCGCGCGGTTCGCAAGGGCGGGCTTAATGGGGCGCGGATACGCGTTCCTAGGGGTGTCGCATTCACGTCGAGTGATCGATCACTGGGTTATCCGGCCTTAGTCCTGTTATAATACGGCACCCCGTATAACGTGTATACGCTTTCGGGGCTCCAGGACGAGATCACGCGTACGAGATGATAAATTCCTGAAAGGCGTCCGTCACGGTGCATCGGGTCACTGTGTTTACCATGAATAAAATTTGTATCGCGATGCGGAGGGTGGCCTCCGTCGTGACTTGGTTCGAAGCCGCGCATCTGCATAAGAAACGTGCGAAACAATGTAGCCGGAGTGTGTGGCGAATCGTGTGCGCGCACCGAAGATTATCAGTTGGTCCTTTAATACGATTGAGAGCAATTGAACGCTTAACCTGCTTCAGAATCGTGTACGTAGGTGTATCGTGATTGTGGGAAGGAGCTTTAATTGTTTAACGGGAATAATCGGTCATACGAGATTAAAAACTACGTTCGACGACTTTAACACGTGAGCTGATGTACGATCGAATTTTCATTACCATACAAATTATCTTTGTAGCATTTTTTTATTGTAGAGGTCTAGCTACGGTATACGTAGAGTAGCTTACGGAAGTATTCGAACACATACGGAATTTCGTAAGATCTATAATTAGACTGTTGTCGTAATTACGTCAGTAAGGTTTGAAACCAGTCGGAAAATTTATACAGAAGCAACAAGATATTTATTGCGAATATATCATTTTTTTGTAGAAAGTGTAAATACAAATACTTTCGCAAACTACTGCACATATCTGGTTTACGCGAATTATTGTAGGTATGCATATGGAGCAAAGTGTTTGAATATGGTAATTTATGAATATATTAGGCTTAGAGTTGTGAATATTAATGAAGAAACGGACGTGAAAGAATAAAAAAGAAGGAAGGCTCGGATTAGATATCCTCTCTTACATGTTAATTTAATTACTCCAAATAAATTTCTGCTATATATGTCTCAATTACAGATGCGAAAAGATTTTTAATCGATTAGTGAGAGTAATTAGCGATACAGTATTAAATTTGATTTATGACTGTAAAATAACGAAGTTTAAATTCGATGATACTTTTTCGCCTTAATTCTCTTGCTTTGACCAAGTTTTGGACAAACGATTACGTGCAACGCAAAGTTATATATTCAGTTGTTGATAACCAAGTCACGTGACTCGATGAACACAGTTAAGTCACCTTGGTTAGCATACTTATCAGTCTGAATTATGCGCATGAATGCGCCACCGTATCGCGACTAAGTGGTACAGTGCGTTAGAAAAAAGCAACGCTTTGAAATATCCTTGCAAAGAACAAAATCACAAGCCCACGTAAGAACAATTCCATGATAACGATAAAAGGAAATCCTAGCGAAATGGAGCAAATATAAATAAGTATACTACACCATACCATACATAGTACAAACAGCAATTCATAAACTCGCAAGTCGTTACCAGCACACGTTGAGTCTCGTCACGTAAGTGGAAACCCGATCCACTATTACAACGACCATTTACGCGATCATTACCCCAACGAGAGGAAAAAAAGAATAACGTCGAACTTCTAGTCGAACAGCGTATCGACAAAAAACCAGTGGTTTCTTCGTGTCTCGCGAATACTTCCCAGAATGGTCTCGACCGAACGACTGGTAAAAAAGGGGCGAGGAAAAGAAGAAGAAAAAAAAATGGGACAAAACAGGGAATCTGCAAGATGTTCACGAGTCAGTAGGAAAAAGCTTGGTTGTTCGAAATATACGCACAAATGGTCAATGAATACAGGAAGATCGGCGGGAGGGAAAGAGAGGCAAAGCAAGCGACACGGTTTGCTCTGGTTCTTGTGCTCGAGGCTGCTTACGCCGAACCGTGTGGTCCGTGTTTACTAACAGACCTTTTTTCTCACGGACTTCAGCGTGTCTCCCGGATGGTGAGACGCTCGCAAACCCACAAATTCTCGCCGTGCGCACTCGTTGAAAAACCATAAACACGATTACAAGCGAGTCGAGTGTGACTACTCTCACGAAAGAAAGAGAAGGGGTGGCTGTAGTGTCGCGTTTAGGAAACAGAGAAAGCCTCGGGAATTCGGTAATTTGAGAAACATAATCGGATCGGTGTCGCGTTTCGCGAGCCTGACGAACCACGCTGGTTCGAATCCTCCTGGCCTCGTTGCAATCGGGGATCAGCTGTTTTTATCCATCCTCCTCTCGCCCGTTTTTTCGATGGTCCCTAGAGGGGGTTGGAAAATTGGCGCGACGACGACTCGCGTCGTTACCGTTCCCATCGGACAGCTGCTAATTAGGCATCTATGTAATTGGCGAAACGAGACGGGAAATCGGTACGATCGTGGTTCGTTGATCGAGTTGAAAGATCATCGCGATCATTAATCATATTAAACCGAATAATGGTTAGAGAAAATTTATTTAAATTTTGGAGAGAGGTACGTTTGATACTTTGGATAGATTACTTATTTTTAGTACTAGCTTGCGGATATTTATACATTTATCGGAAATTTAAAGGCGCGAAAGTGTACACATCGCAAGCATATAAAAATATCCAAAGTAATGTCGTAATAATATTTAATAAGTGAAATAAATTTCTATTTAGATTTAATTTATTTAATTGTCTTCATAAAAATATGAAATTGTATAAATATACAACTATCAAATGAATCATCATGAATATTGATAAAAAAATATTTTCAATTTTCGGAAACGAATATTTAATATTCCGAGAAGATTACTTATTGTACTCTTAGTTATCGATGATCAGATAAAATATCTTTAATTCTTACAGATAAAAAGGCATATATTATACTTCGAGTATAGAAATTATTTTATCTATTTATAGATATGCAGTGCCTACTTCTCATTGTAGTGTATTTCAATTTTAATTGCTTCAATGTTGTAACTTGTACTTGCTATTCAACGATTTAATGCATTCTATTATGTCTTCTTTTTTTATTCTTACAAGAGACACGCCTTACTTCAGGTAATTGTTGCTTGTTACTAGTGTACGTATGAATAATTTATTCTTATTGTGCAATTTATCAATGGCACTAATTGTTGTTACCGTACTAGTTTCCTCCGTATAATTATTCATGCGATTTAATTCAATACAATGCGATATTTATTACTAATTCAGTTCATAAAATTTATTCATAATTCAATAATTCGATTCGATGGAATATTTATAACATAGATCTGTGTATAAATGGTTCTTACAAGATAAATGAGTCTACACACGTCGAAATAAATAAATAAGATCTTTGACTTGTTTCCTCATCGGTTCGAAAGTAATCGAATCGTATTTTAATTTAATTTCTTCTTTGAGTGGAAAGTTTAAGCGCTGTAAATACGAAGCACGAGTTTATCCTTTCGTCAGTAAGATGAATTATAGGAAACGTTGGGATGATTCCAATTTTCTTGAATCAAATATTGGACGCTTGCATTGAGTGCCAACATCAGAAATCACTATCAGATGGTCGCGTAAATATATTAAGACTGTCAGAATGGAGAAGATAATTTTAGTTGCACGACTTGGTACATTAAATGGATAGATATAAAAAAGAAAATTTCCAGAAAATTGTAGTGCCTTTCCGATAACGCTATTCGTCGATGTTGTAAAATTTTTCGTATCGTAAAAGGAAGCACCTACACATACATTCGATATAACAACTGAATAATAGAATAGGAAGCCAAGATGCAAGATGAACTTAATTCAAAGGTCAGCTGTCTGGTGCTAAAAGTCATAATTCGTTTTCTTGCACAAAACTCGAAATATCAAGAGGCGAAGTTTCGATTCACAATGGTTTTCTTCCAGTCGTTCAAAGTTCGTCTTATTCTTGCTCAACCAATTTGGCTGCGTTCCTCGTCCGTCGCAAATACGTTGAAGAAACCAAAAGAAAGCCCTGGAAGAGGCTAGCTTTTCCCCGTGGAGTCGAGTTTTGGCTCGTTGCCGGCGGATCGGGCGAGAATCGCCTTGGATCCGCGGTTTAACACCGCCCGTACGTATCCTCGGGCACGTGAAAAACCGGCTGATAGTTTACAAGGGCTACCAGTCCCGATAATCCACGCTGGACGCGACGAACCCATTTATTTCGATCGAGCTGAAAAATCATTTCATACTTGACTATAAAGTTTCATATACTACCAAAATCTTTGACTTAATTTATGTAGTATATATGTTCGAACCTGCAAATTGTAAAATATAAAATTTCTATACATTCAGGCGACACATTGAATTTTCATTGGTCGTATCGCTGTAATTCTAGTTTTTCTGGCTTTTTTTTACGTCTATTTCAAGTATAGCTTACGTTCCTCTAAATAACTGGTTTGCAGCAACAAGAAGGTAGCTCCGATATTTAAATTGTACTTATTGGGAGAGAAAGACAAGCATATGTTTCGTATTCAAAAGCGTAGAAGTTTATTATCACGAATATTAATTAACTACAAATTCATATCACGTTAGAAAGAGTCGTTTGATTTTGATTGATCTTTTACGTTGGTCGTTATTGGTTTACTCAAATAACTGGAAAGCGTTCGAACTTAAATCTCTTTCTCTCGAGTGCCTACTCACGAGAAATTCAAAATCTTCCAGTCAGATTCCACCAATATTTGTAATATACTGTATCCCATCCGAAGAAAAAAATGCAGAGGCTGTATAATTGATGAGGTTGAGCGATACGATACATCGTTGTGGAACCCATTACGAATCCTTAATTTCAACCATCAGACATAGTCTGGATTACTCGTTATTCGGTTACGAACTTTCTCGAGGAACGGCTCGTACCTGGATCGATCGATCGTTATGTAACCTCGAACGAAGCGAGCAACGCGCGCTTCATGGAAATAGAGTTATATTAAGATGGAAGGCATTTCCGAACGATACACCGGGTATAATACAGCAACGTAGCGTTCATACAATGGGTCTACGCGACCTAACTCGTCCACTGTCCCTGCGTAATTCTGCGAAACACCCCTACTGTCTCCTCTATTGTGCCTCCGGGCATAACAATGTCAATGTCTATACCGTTAAGTCGTCGACGAAACGTGTACTATGCGATGTACCCCAATTATTCCACTTCCGCAAAACATTTTCCTAACCCCGACTGTCGGCGATCCTCGCCTCCTTCTTCGCCTCCTGTAATTCCTTAATCCCTTAAACTGACCCTTTATCGACAAACTAAAATCCAACGTACCTCAAGGACAAGGTTTCGAAATGTGTATAGAAATGGCGAATCATATTTTCTTTCCGAATGAATTTTCTGTTCTGTATATGTATGTATTTTTTACATTTATTTAGAGGTAATGAGGCGTATTGAATTATAAGCGACTATCTAAACTGTTATTTAATCGGTTCCATGATTAAATTGCAGGTGTTTGATTGAACGTTGAAACTATATAAACAGTTATATAGGTGTGTAGTCAATTAGAGTTAAAGCGATATCACGAAAATAAATAAATATTCCTACGTAATTATGTTTTCATTTTAATACAACATTAATATTGGCAATAGCGTACTAATTTCTAATAATCGCGCGAATAAAAAGCCTGATAACATCGACTTCGTGTTTCGTTTCAACGATTAAGGTTTGGTTTAAGTTTTATGAAAAATTATTTTACGTAACTTTCATCCGTACCTCGTCTAAATTTCTTTGTATATTTTATCCTAGCAGCGTTATAACGTTATAACGTACAATAAAATTGCATATTTTATTATGGAAATTTTTATGAATAATTTGATGGACTAACGGACGTGTCGAAGGTCGATTTTGGTAGTTTCCCAAAGAATATAAGCCTGGGCTTTCATGTTACGTAAGAATCGATCATCTTCGGGTATTACGCGCAGTTTAATGGCTCGTGGCTGTTTACTCCGCGAGGGGCCAAATCGCACGGGGGAGAATCCCTCGTTACTATCGACAAGCTCGGTTCCATCTCGCAGTGTGATTTATTGCGAAATAACAGGCTCGAAGTGTCCCGTGCCAGGTAAACCCCCGACAATGTCCGGAACACCTACGAATTAACCGGATAAATGGTGTTTCGACCGGCGAGAGATCCGCTCTCACAGTGATCGTGCGATTTTCATCGTCGCTGCGTGTGGCGTCGAAGGTTCGTGCTAGTTTCCTGCGCTTTCAGCTTTCATAACTGCTGAAAATATCGCGCGCCTCGAACATGCAGAATATTTTACAAATTCGATAGAACTCCAATTTCTAAAGCTCGACGCTTCAATTCAGAAAATAGAAAGATAACAAAAAAGACGATGAAATTTGCAAGCGCGTCACCGAATAACTTGGAGAAGCGTGTAACGATATCAATCGCAGAGTAGAATCAAAAGCAGATCCCCGTAGAATAATCGACTGCTGCGGGTAAACTTGCGATTTCGTTCAGATGCGATTTGAAATATGAAATGCCTGCGTCGTTTCGTGGCTCGTAAATATTTTTACTGCAACTGGAGGAAACCGGCGTTACACATGAAGTAACGCGATGTTGGCGAACGAAATTTAATAGCTGAAAATTTACAATACAAATGTTTAGTCGTGGCAAATAGGTTTATTATACCGGTGACTTTATAATAATTAGCGTTCGCGGGTGTTTTCATAAAAACCGTGGTACAAAGTATTACTTATTTATGCTCACGAAGGAATTAAGATTACTTAACGCTGTCTTTGAAGGCGGGCTTATAAATCGCGAGAACCGCTGCCCGCTCGTTGCCTCGCACCCTGGCTAAATGAATAGTCGTTCTCACTCCCGTGCATAAAACGTGTAATTATCCTATTTTCATCGAGACGCGTACTCGTTTAGATAATGAAGAATGCACGGTCTGATATTTCAGAATCAATTTAGTCATTCGATATTTATGGCACTTTCTTCTGGCCACTTCGTTTCGTTCGTTTTGCATAAATTCACGCCAGCTTAAAAGGCGTAACCACGCACAGTCGTTTAATTCATTGCGTTCGCTCGAGACGCAGAAACATATCGCGTATACATTACACGCGGTAATTAATCGATCGCGAAACGTTGAATAACGGATGGAGAAAAATAGTAGAGAGGAACCGAAAAGTGGTGAACAGCTTTTGGTTAAAACGATAGACCAGTTTTTGCTCGCGAGCGTTGGTTTATTAATGCAACGGATGATCGTTCTTCGCTTCGTTAAAACGTAATCACGTTCAATTATCCGAACAAGGTGTCCGCCATTTCGGTCGGATAATCGAGGTCGCGCTGTAATTTGAATAAACCACCGCGCGAAAAATCCGCAGATGCGTATCGCTAGTAAAAACGAAACGTTAAACGAGCGGGTGCATTCATCGACGACGAAAAATATTTCAATCTAACGAACGTTGCATATACGCTAGTATACGACTTTCTTTGCACGAGGAAGCTTCAAAGCGTGACGCTTTAAATTTTTAACGGGACGATTTAGTGTTCGTGCGATCGGGCATCGTCTTCTTAAAAAATCTCATGTATAATCACTTAAAAAAAGAAGGAAGAAGAAAAAAAAGGAAAAACGAAAGAAAGAATATAAGACGAAAGAAATCGAAGGAATAAGATAAAAAACAGAAATCCACGAGCATAGTCAAAGACGAAAAAAAGCCAACGGAAGAGGAGAAGCGCGGCCGATGTTCGGGGCCGAGGATTAAGCGCGAAAGCAACGACGTCTGGCCCATCCTTTAATCCGGCCGAATATTAACCAGATTCGCGGCTCTGGTCCTTTCATATTTCGCCGGTGACGGCATTCTTCGACCGACTGTTGAACGACTGTCTCCGATCGAACCAAGAAGAACGACTGACTGGACGAGGCAGACGAAGAGAAACCGAACGAACAGAAACGAAGAAAAAAGAAGCTACTTACTCGAAACGTAGAAAATAAATGGCGGAAAAAAAGTCTGACCAAAAACGAGAGACAGACCGAGAGGAGGGATACAGAGGAGAAGATGGAAGGAAACGGATACGCGTCGATTCGCGATATTATGCAAACGCGAGGGGACACGCGTGTACGCGGCACTGTCGCGAACGCAACGGGGGCAGAACCGTAGGGGTCTGGGGGGTGGAAGTATACGCGCGGGATGAGAGAGAGTCATAAAATCGAGCGAAGTGAACGCCAGGAGGGAGACACTGAGTGATGTCGGT